>NW_026888547.1:0-97657 GCF_032173495.1 Musca vetustissima
CGTAGATTGTGGAGCCAGAAGTTGTGGGTGGGGTGGAACCAGCAGAAAACAGATACAGTAACATCCTGAGCAGGAATGCCCTGGTTAAAGCAACGAGGATGAATTCATTTCTGTCAGAATTTTTTGAGCTGTCAAACAAGCAGAGAGCAAATTTGCCAATTTTCCGAAGTTGGACAATGCACACCAGCTGAGCTGTAGTTAATTTGGAAACTAGCACCGAAAAGCCAGCAGCCATGGAGAAGAAGCACCTCTACGGCTACATAAAAGAGTGGACACACCAATTATCACCTTCCGAGAGGAACAAGGCTAAGCAGCTATTATGGAAATATGCCTCTACCTTTGCGTTGACAAAAGAGCACCAAGGAAGAACATCAGTGGTGAAGCATGAAATCAATACAGCAGACGCGCGACCCATTAAACAGCCTCCAAGAAGTGTTCCCCTGGCCAAAAGAGACGAGGTCCAGAAGCTGATAAGTGAAATGGAAAAGAGTGGTGTAATCCCAAGGCCTCAAGCTGAACCCAAAGAAGTGCAGTCTCTTCCAACGAGAGGTGAAGTTCCTGGGGCATCACGTGACGCCGGAGGGCATATCGACGGATAAGGAGAAAATTCAAGCCGTCAGAGATTGGCCGCAGCCCCGAAATCTCCATGAGCTGCGAAGCTTTCTGGGTCTCTGCACCTACTACCGTCGATTTGTCCCAAATTTTGCCAACATCGCCGCCTGTCTACATCGCTTAACGCAAAAAGGCCAGAGGTTCCAGTGGGGCAACGACCAAGAAGAGGCGTTCAGTAAACTCAAAGACATGCTATGTAGAGCCCCCATTTTGGCATACCCTATACCTGGCGGAAAGTTTGCTCTGGACACAGACGCAAGTGCGTGCGGCATCGGTGGCGTCCTTTCCCAGGAAATCAACGGACAGGAAAAAGTCATCGGGTACTACAGCCGGACATTGTCGAAGCCTGAGAGGAATTACTGTGTGACGAGGAGAGAGCTGCTTGCTGCCCTTGAGAGCGTTAAACACTTCCACAAATACCTATATGGCCAGCATTTCCTGCTGAGGACCGACCACGCTGCTCTCCAATGGTTGCTGCGGTTTAAGAATCCGGAAGGTCAACTAGCCCGTTGGATCGAGAGGCTCCAGAGTTATGATTTCAGAATCGAGCACAGAAAAGGCGGAAAACACGGTAATGCTGATGCCCTGTCTCGTCGGCCATGCAAGGTAGAATGCAGGCATTGCTCAAAGGCTGAGAATAAGGAGAATATCGTTGATGTCCGACTATTGCAGTTTGAGTCGGGTGAAGATTGGTCGACGGAACAACGAAGAGATCCCATTCTGGGCAAAGTAATTTCGGCCATTGAAACGGGCAAGCGACCTAGTCGTAAAGAAATTACCTCCGAAAGCCCTCTTTTAAAATCCTATTGGGCCCAGTGGGACAGTTTACTTATAAAAGATGGCTGCCTATATCGCAAATGGGAAAGTGAGGACGGTAAATCTCACCGGAACTTGATCGTCGTCCCAGACTCCAAAATAAGAGATGTCTTGTCGGAGTTTCACGATGGGCCAAGTGGAGGACATCTTGGCATAGCAAAGACCGCTGAAAAGGTAAAGCAGAGATTCTACTGGGTCGGCTGTCAAAAATCCATTGCCGACTGGATCGCCAATTGTGAAAGGTGCATAAAAGCTAAAGGTCCAACACGGAAGAGTCGAGGCTACATGCAGCAGTATAATTCAGGAGCCCCTTTTGAAAGAATCGCAATGGATGTAGCTGGACCGTTCCCCACAAGCGACTCTGGGAACCGGTATGTCTTAGTGGTCATGGATTACTTCAGTAAATGGCCGGAGGTTTATGCTATCCCAAATCAAGAAGCCAGGACAATTGTGGATGTGTTCAGCAAAAATTGGATTTGTCGCTATGGTGTTCCATCTGAGGTTCATTCCGATCAAGGTAGGAATTTTGAATCAGCGATCTTCAAGGAAATGTGTGACTCCTACGGAATTAAGAAAACCAGAACGACGCCCCTACATCCACAATCAGATGGCATGGTGGAAAGATTCAATCGCACCCTTGAAGAACATCTACGGAAAGTGGTGGACAGTGGCCAACGAGACTGGGATGAGCATATTCCAAAGTTTTTATTGGCTTATAGATCGGCCATTCATGATTCCACATCCCGGACCCCAGCCAAAGTTCTGTTCGGAAATGAATTAAAGCTACCTGGCGATTTGATATTCGGTGCTACCCCAAACGACGATGTGAACCAAGATGAAGACAGCCAAAACTCTTTTAGTAAAGTCCACGATGCAGTCCGACATCGAATAAAAATGGTTAGCAACCGCATGAAGGCAAGGTACGATCGAGCGGCAAATACCGATGGGTTTCAAGAAGGGCAACTGGTACTATTGTTCAACCCACAACGAAAGAAAGGACTATGCCCCAAATTGCAAACGCACTGGGAAGGACCCTACAAGATTGTCACGAAAATAAATGACGTCGTTTATCGCATCCAGAGGAGCGACAGTCCCAGGTCGAAGATGAAAGTTGTACATTTGGAGCGGCTGACCCCCTACGGAACGGGAACTGTGCCTATTCGGGACGAACAGGCTTAAGCGGGGGGCAATGTTACGAATATAACTTTAGATTTAAGTTAATTTAGATGAATTCCGTTAATTTAAGAATTTGAATTGTAACGTAAATTTCTACTACGCAGTTTATTTGAATAACTTCACAACAACAACCACTGTATAGATTTTTCTACATCCTTCCATTTCCTCTTTCATTTTCTATTTTGTTATTGTCGTACAATTCTTGTTAAACGTCATTCCTCTTTCTTTGTTATTCCCTCGCCTGTATATGTGTTGTTGTTATTCCTCTTTCTTTGTTATTCCCTCGCCTGTATATGTGTTGTTGTTATTGTATTCCCTCGCCTGTATATGTGTTGTTGTTATTGTAAGTTTGTTGTTATTGTTCACTCAGTAAGTTTGTTGTTGTTATTGTTACTCAATGTGTTTGTTGCATTGGTAGATTGTTCGTGATCTAGGTGTTACCAGATCGTCTAGAAACTTCTGTAGCGACAGGCAGGGCTCATATAAATAGAGGGAATGGAAAGGCAGTGAGTCAGTTGTGAATCAGATCGCGAATTGAAACCGTCGTGTAAAGTAAAGTGCAAAGTAAAGTTGTGTGAATAAAATCATTGTAATAATCGTAATCAGAAAGAACCCGCGTTTTATTTGGTACGAATTGTATCGGGAAATAAAACAACGTCTACACGGGATTTAGTAAAATCCAAGAACGTAACAATATATATTGAACAAATTTATTTTTAAGGAAATCAACTCGTATATCTGCAATTTTTAGCAATTAAACCGATGTAATTTATATTATTTTTGCTATCGTCTAAACTTTACTTAAGTGGGATGTTTAAACACGTTTCAAGTATAACATTTCTTGCACGTTACGTTAACGGATAACTAATATTGGTACGTAACTTGTAATTAGTTAATACTTTTAGCGGCGTTAAATTTCCTGCAGCAATCGACTTTGTTCTTGGGTCAAAGAATTAATAAGCTGCAATTTTTTTGCTGCTGGTCGTTTAGTTTGTTAAAATACTTATATATCTGCTATAAAACCCAGATTAAATATCGTAAAAAGTATTCTTAGTGGTTTAAAAAATAACACAACCATCGAGGAAAACAATAACTGTTTTCCACACATTACAAATTGGCCAAGAAAATTGAAACCACACGACATCTTAATTGGTCTGAGGTAAGAAAGAGTGGTTGGCTTTCTGGTTAAACGAAAAATTGCAGTGTGTTTTCTTCTTCATAATGAAAAGAAGAAAAAAATTTCTATGTCGCGTTGCGTAGTGTCCATGTTTACTTAGACGCGCAGTGTTGCATTTGCAGGTGTCGTCGGATGTTGTTTTGGTGGATTGATGTGATGAACAATTTTCTAAGGTTATGGGAAAGAATTGTCATCAGACAAATTGTAGAATGTGGTATCATTTTCAACAATATTAGACATTTTGTTGTATTTTAGTTCTTGGTTGTGAATTTCTGCGGTTTTTAAAAGGAAATAGAAGACTTTTACTGCGTTGTGAATATATGTATATATATATATATGTAAGTTTTTTTGTTGTTGTTATTTTGTTATAACGCACAGTAAATATTTTGTTTATATTTGAAAACTGCCATAGTTTGTTATTTTCATAATCGCTTTTTTGTGGTCAACAGTGCCTTAAATAAAATGTATGGATATTAGATAATTGGGGAAGGGAAGATAAAAAGCCTGAAATGGTGTCTTTTGAGTTCCCATTTCATTGAAGAACCCACAGTTACCTAACCATACAATTTATCCGAGATTTATAAAACACCCTTCAAATATTCAAAATATGAAACAAGTCAAGTATAGCCCATGGATCATTTTGAAATATTTACCGCTTGTAAAATTCCAGAGATATGGACCTTAATAATTTTAAAAGAAAACATTATGGGTATCATTTAGAGGCGACTGATGCGGTCCTTATAAGAAATCGATTACCGAGAAATGGGTGCCAATTATTTAGATCACAAATAAATTAGTTTTTATCTCTAGCTTTCTCCTATGGACAAAGGCCAAAACCGGTTACTTGAATGCTGAATCACATTCTGAATAAGCTATGGAAATTTTGAAGTACATTTCTCTGCAATTTTGTCATCTAATGATTCCCAATATAAAGCAAAAAGAGCAGATTCCACAAATGTTAATTTATCACAAAAAAATGTTTTTGGGGAAATATTCAATAAAAAATCCGTGATTTCGCGTTGATTTTAAGCAACTATACCAGTAGTGACAGTTCAGAACGGTGGAAGGCTACAAAAGAACATCAGTTCATACCAATCAAGAAATTGACGAATCAGTAAAAAACAAAAACCATCTAGGAGTTCAACAAAATTGGTGATAGTATTATCGTTTAATATAACTCCAAGAAAGAACGTAGACGAGCTCTGATAACAGGTCTTCATACCCGGGAACCGTCAAAAAAGCCATTTATTTTTTGAAAATAACGAAAAGGATCTGAAAACCGGATTAGCTATCGCAAAAGCTCATATCAATTAGAATCCTCTACTTTACTCGATTCATAGGTCTCCTTGGAGATTTTTTATCCAGCAGTTAGTTTCGGGAGAAAGTTCCTCTCCATCTGGAGCTCACGATGGAGAGCGTGCGGGTAAATTCTTTCGAATTTAATTACGAATCTCATCTTGCCCTCCTTCGCCGGAGACGATGTCCGACGATGGGGAATTTAAGTAAATAAATTACCCCTATCGACTATACACTGGTTGTATAACACCGTATGTATAACACCCCTCCTATCCTATGGTTCTCTTGTGTGGTGGAACCTTTTTGCGCCACAAGTCGACATCTAGTAAATTAGATAAGGTACAAAGAGCCGCCTCGATTTTAGTTACAGGAGCCAGGAGGAGTACGCCACAAGCAGCTCTGAACGCAATGCTGAACTTTAAGCCACTGGGCCTTAGCATTAAGTGTCAGGCCGAGCGTAGCGCCCTAAAGCTGCACGAACAAAACCTCTGGCGAATTGTGCCTTTGGGCATGGTAGTGAACAAGCCAGGTATGCCATTGGACCAACGCGTTAAACTGAGCGACTATATATCACTAATCCTGAGTTTTGACGATGTAGTTGTCGTTATTCCTAGTAGAGACGACTGGAACCGAAGTGACCCTTTGGACGATGTGGCCTTGGGTACCAGGGCATTGTGACATCTTGGGTAATGAAAGAGCGGACGAACTAGCTAGACGAGGATCTCAATCTACAGATCTAGCAACAGATGACTCAACCAAACCACCCATATGTCTTTTTTACCGGAACTTTGAGGCATTCTTCGACGAAAGACCCTATGAACTTTGGCACAACGAACCTAGGTGCAAAGTGTCAAGATCCATTTGGCCGACTCTGTCTACCAAATAAGGCACTCACTGTTGAACCTGAGCAAAGCTGAAATACGAGTAATGACAGGAATCATTACTGGTCACTGCAATATCAGGGCTTTTACTAGTAAATGGGATCTTGATGCAATTGATTACTGTAGACTCAGTGTTGACAAGGAGGAACGGAGACAATTGAGCATCTCCTGTGTCTCTGCCCAGCTCTGACTTACAGGCGGAACAGACTACTTGGTGCCCATTTTCTACCGAGTCTTAACTTTTTCTCAACAACCGAACCTGCTCTAATCTACAGCATAATTAGAAACCTAAAGTGGTTAGGGAAGTACAACCTTGACTCGTAACACATCTTATGTCTGATTCCTATAGCCATCGACCTTATTTCAATCTTACCTTTTTAATGTTTTTCTGTTAGCTTCTCAGCTCCCTTTATCTCTCCTACAGATCTGTCCTTATCTCTTTTCTTCTCGTGGATGATCACAATGGATCTTGCGGTCTCAGAGTGCTGCAGCACATTCCCAAACCTAAACTAAATAATTACACATTTTTTCTGAAAAACAAAATTTTACTATAAGTTTATTTTTTAAAAAAAAATTGCAAGACATTCAATTTGCAATTTCAGTTGCTTTAGTTTTGGCCACCAGTGTATGTATCATATGGTCAAATGACTCTCTCTCTTATTTGTGTATATCGTTCATATTAATTTTGCATTTAAATTCTGACCAATGTGTGTGATGCGTGCGATATGAAGAACAAACAAAAGACTAAAACACTTGTACAACCCTCAAAAAGTCTCATATTACTCCTCTGTTAACCCAATTCTGGCAAAAGTAAATATTAGCAAACCCGACGACGACGATGAGTTCAATAACTGCCTGGGAAAATTTCAAAATATATATTTATACCAACAGATACGTCATTGACCGCCGGCAGATGTGAAGGTGCATTGGCACATCAACTGCATTCAAAAAAGAGCAGATCCCACAAAGTATTATTTGATAAATTAGTAGTATAGTGTTGATAGCTTATTGTATGAAATGCAAATTTGCAGTTTTTATAAGAGAAAAAATTGTAGGAAATAAAACAAGGACGATGAAACAATGTGAAACTGTGTATAATAGGTTTTCTAAAAATTAACTGTGTATAGAGACACAAGTATTTTGTTCTCAGCAAAAATACTATTGACTTAAGAAAACAAAAAACAAATTGTTATAAAAATATATATAATAATTAATTCAAAACAGATAAATCTTGTAATATGTAAATTAAAACATAGATTTTAACATTATTATTTGTTATTAATACATTTACCCTGATGGCATCCTACTAAGCGAAAGTGATGAAGATGCGTCTTCTTGTTCTCTTTTGTTGGTTTTGTACAAGACAGCATGCTGTTAACCATGAGCCCTGTAAAGGCCATAAATACATTGTGGGAATTTTCTTTTTCGTTTCTGGCGCACACATACCCACATGTATATTGCTTTGGACGGATAGGACGATATGTTTAGTTTTTGTTCTTTATATTTTTGTAATTTACGATATTATATAAAAGGCATGTTTTAAAAAATCGTCATTTCCCATTGATTGCAAATTTGCTATGCTTCACAGCTGATTTCAATTGAATCTCATTTTTGCAAAATTTTGTAGTGTTTGTATATGTATGCATCTGTGTGATGTATTTCTTTTCGAAGAATTGCATTCTTCCTTCAATTCGTCCAAAAATCCAAGCAGATGAGACACTAGTTGTTGTATTGACTTCTTTTGTGTATTTTTTTGCAAAATTTGAGTGGCAAACATTGGCTGGTATTTAATACGAGAATGCCGAGTGGTGGTAGGTAGGCAATTGACTGTTTGTCGCACCTGTCATCGGTGAACGTAAAATAACGTTGTTTTTTTTTTCAAAAAATATTGAATACCTTCACTACCAGATTTTGGTTAGAAAATCAAGAATTTTTTATTAAAAACATATTTGGCCATTCATTAGAAGACTTAAAAGGAGAAGAAACAATTTTTGTTGTTGTTGAATATTGAGATTTAACTAATGTCTTTCTTTTCTATAATCCTTATGATTTCCGCTCACTGGAAATTTCGGTAGGGAAGAATTTTTTTTTGCTCTGGTATAAACAAAGATTATTTTTTTTTAGCTCTAGCCATATGTGTCCACCTGCCCATTATAATTTATCGTAAACAAAGTATAGGTCAAGTCATGGACCAATCGTCCCGTTTGTGGGATAAACACACCTAATTCCGGTATGTACAAATAGTCGGCATCGGTTATATATAACTTCAAATAACTAAAAAAATGTATAACTAAATATGAAAAATACTTTGAATAATCTTCAATAACACTGCAACCTATCTCTGTATATCTATCTCTTAATCGATCTAAGTCAAAATTTGGCATTTGGTCAATGGGGTTTGTCAACATTCATGTTTCTTAAGAAAAAATATATTGGGCATATCGATTTCAAAAGGCTTGTAACTATATTAAAATTATATTTTTTTCACAAGGATCTTCCTCGTGATTGTAAAGAAAATATAGGAGAATACTTTAGAATAATTTTTGTTTAACTAAAAAACAATATGCCGACTATTGGAACATGACATGCCGACAATCGGAAAAAGATGCCGACTATTGCACAAAGGCACTATTTTACCTAATTATGACTTTATTCTACTTTAAAACAATTTAATTAAAAAAAATTTTATTGCATCGGGGAGTAAACTAAATTTGGAAATATATGAACCTAAATAAAAAATTCTCTCGGGATAGTAAAACGTATAAAATGCGAAAATCCTTCAAGTTCCGACTATTGGTGCACTTACCCTATACCGATTTTTATATTTTCTCGAGAATGGGGCTTTTATGGATTGTAATTAAAAAAATAGTAATACATATGTAGAACTTAAATTTTAATCCTTATTTATTTTATTTTTGTAATTAATATATCATTTTTCTATTCCTTTCCCTTTTAATTTTTCTTCCCCTCAAAACGTTATTGGACAATTCTTCCCAATTACATACATCGATTTGTGAATTAAACACACCAACAACAACAAAACGAAATTCGAGTTCGATTGGTGTTATGTGGTTCTCACGCAAAAAGGTTTAGCAGTAAAACTACTGTAGGTAATCGCAGCAAATAACACCAACATTTGTATTAGTCATCATCATCATCGTCATACACACAAAATACTCTTGGATCATTCATTTATAACAGGCCACATTCATGCTGCCGCCTAGCTTGGCCTCTGCATTAATAGCGCGGCATATTGCTATATGGTGCTTGTGTGCTAAGGTATTGTGTGTTAAGTTGGAAGAAATATTTTGCAAGGTGATTTTTTGGGAAAATATTCGTTGCAGACACATTTTTGCCGCCATGGTTGGTGTGTGGTGGTGTGGTAGTGGTGCTAGTGTTGTTCTTTTACTCAACCAAAATCGTTGGCCTTTGGAACAACAACATTCCTTTCTTGTTGTTGTTATACCTTCTTTTTTTGGTTTTTGTTGAAATCTCAGCCTCAGACGCTGCAGTTTTTTTTTCTTCCTTGCTTCACTTGTTTATTTCGTTACTGCTGCTGTTGTTGTTTTGTTTATCGTATATATTTATTTGTGTGCTGTGCCATTTCGTTTTTGCACTTAAGAGATTTCTATTCTTTGTGTGTGTGTGTATGTATGTGTGTTGAGCTGACTGCAGCAGGCAAGAAGTTTACAACAATACTCAATGTGTATTCTTTACTGTTGATATTATATGCTCCGTGGGAAGTCACTTGGCACATATGGCCTCTACCAAGGGCCTTTTTATAACCTCCAGCATAAGGTGAAGTCATTCCATT
Source organism: Musca vetustissima (assembly GCF_032173495.1). Classification (NCBI taxonomy): domain Eukaryota; kingdom Metazoa; phylum Arthropoda; class Insecta; order Diptera; family Muscidae; genus Musca; species Musca vetustissima. The sequence goes on from NW_026888547.1 coordinate 9,773, forward strand.
TGTACAACTTCATAAAGCATATGCGGTAGATTCTGGATATAACGATTTATATGTGTGTGAATTGTCAGACCTAATCGATAAATGACCTTTTATGCTTAGTATATTCTTTATGATTGATTACAATTAAATACAATTTTGTACTCTTGTGTGGTACTTATTTCCAAAACTAATTCCAAATTCCAGGATTCGAGCCCTATAGGCTCCACCAATTTTACCAAATTGAATACCATTTAGAACACATTAATATAAATTCAATAGAAACCTTATTTCCCAATTTCTAAATTCTAGCCCAAATTTAGTACCATTTAGAACACATTAGTATGAATTTCCAACATTTCTTATATAGTCCAATCCTACACTCCTACAGTGATCCTAACTTCAAATGTCAAGATTCCAAATCCATATTTGGTACCATTCAGTAGAAATTTCTAAAAACTTCCTACAGACCCAAGTTCCCCCAGCTCTATCAGTTCACTAAAAATTCAAATTTAGTACAATATAGTATGAATTTCCAAAACAATATCCATACCCCAATCCTACACTCCAACAGTAACCTTATTTCCAAATTTCAGTTTTCCAGCAGTATGGGTTCACAAATCCATACACATTAGTACGATTTTCCAAAACTTCCGACATATCCCCACCCTACACCCCAACAATGATCCCAAAATTTCAAGATGCCAGCTCTATTCGTTCACCCAAAATTTAAATTGTACAAATTTAGTACACATTAGTACAAATTTCCTACAAGATTCCAGCCCTATCGGTTCACCCAAATCCACATTTGGTACCATTTAGTATACATTGGTATAAATTTCCAAAACTTCCTACATATCCCCATCCTACTTTTCAACATTGATCCTAACTCCAAATTTCAGAATCTCAACTCTATCGATTCAACAAAAATCCAAATTGTACCAAATAATGCACAATTTAGTACTTTTCGTAAACATAAGTACACATTTTTAAAATTACCTACATTTCGCTACACTCCGACGACATTGTTAATTTCAAATTTCAGGATTCCGGCTACATCCATTTCTCTAAATTCAAATTGTGCCAAATTTAGTACAGTTTAATAATTGCGTATACATGAGTACACCTGTAGTTCGAATGTGCAAAAACCCGTTGGTTACATCTATCCTACACTCCATGAATAACCCTCAATCCAAATTTCAGAGTTCAAGCTCCACCGGTTCGCCAATTAAAAATGGTACCGTATTTAGTACTTTTCGTGCCGTTCTAGTACCAATTTGCAAAAACCCAGACATACAAACGATTTAAACTGTCTATAAAGACACCCTCAAGTTCCTCTATAAAGATTCCCTTCAACTCCTCTACAAACCCGTCTACAAAGATTTTTTCCAAGACTTCCAGCCCGTCTGCAGATAAGTCTCTAAAAATTCTCCGTATCTAAAGACATTATCCTACCCCTCTACGTAAACTATCTTCAGCTCGAGAGATTCACTTGAACTTAACTATATATATATATATATGTCCACTGTGACCCTACTCCCTTTTTTGTCTTTACCAAGATGTTAAAACAAATCACCTCCTAGTCCTTCCCCGTATTATTGCTTGCTACTGGTATTGATGCCTTGATCATGGATGGGCCTCGCCGCATAAGATAGTGAGCGGGTTTTTTGAATAACTTTGCTGCAGCAGCAGCATGTAAAAGGACCAAACAAATGTTTGTCATTTTACATGCATTCTGTTGTATTATTTTCCTTCACGATTAGTAGTTTGTGTGACTACGATGATGTGTGTATGTGTGTGTCGATTTATGTGAATGGGCTTTATGATAGTATTTGTATTTTCCCATCGCTTTGTTTTGCTGTTTTTCTTTTTGTTGTTGTTTTATCGTATCTTCTTATTTTACTACTACCACCACCATGCTTTACGTGAGAATAGTAACTGCCATTGTCGTTGTCGAAGACGTAGTCTTCTTTTGTTGTTGTTTCTTAGTCGACAGTTGTGATCTAAGCTGGGTACTATGTCCATTATTCGTTGTTGTTGTGTTCTTGCTCACATTGAGAAGAAACGAAGAAGAAAATATGGAGGCGAACATTATTGCTGTATTCTTCCTGCCTGTCATCTTTTGGTTGCTGCGCTCTCTCATACTGTTGAGACACATTGGATGGCATGGTAGACGGATGGTTGATATTCTGCAGTGAATGTTGCCCATGCTGTTGTTGTTGTTGCTGCTTTTATTTTGTTTTTGTAATAGCATCATAATTATTATCATCTTCCATTTATACGATTCATCGTTACTGGTATGCCTCTGTGCAGCATTGTCAGTCGGTTTGTCTGTCCGTCTCTCCGGCTTTCATTGTGGATATGTGTATGTTTGTATGTATGTTTATTGTCTTTTGTGTTGTGTAGTCTCCTCCACTATGGGAATTTTGCCATTTTTTTCATTTCATTGCGGAATGTTGGCAGTTTCTGTTGTGAATTTGTACTAATAGGCTGGCTGGTTTTATTTGATGAAGATCGTTTTGTCGGTTGTGTCGCCGCGTATTTTATAAAACTCTTTTTTATTATTATTGTTGTTGTTGTTATGTAGTTATTCTGTTTATGAAAACGCCGATGATATACTAAAAAAACTACTCTCCCTTAAATAGATATTGTAGTTATGAACGGTTTACTAAAGTGCATCAAAACATAAGTTGGATGATTCGTATGCGTGTGTGTTGGTGTATGTCGTCTTTAATTCAATTGAATGATGCTGTTTGATTAATTTGTGGTAATTATGAAACGTTTTTCGTTTGCACCCTCAGCCTAATGGATCAAATCATGCAGTAATGTAAAAGTGCATGGGAATATATTTCGAACTTTGTGTGTACAGGTGATGTAGTGATGAAAATATTATTTCTTTTCTAACATACCGGTGAAATTGCATCTTGAAAATGAATTCGAAAAAGAATACCAGTATACATAGTGAATATAGCTACAATCTAAAAATGACTATATAATCACTGAAATCAAAACTATTGGGCGGAAAATAGTTTTGGGAAAAAATGCCAGAATTCGAACAATAAAAATGAGACTGTAAATTTCGCTAAATTATTTTGAAATGTTTACCATAAGCAGCAGTTCCCGGGGTTCTAATTACAATGATATACTTTTTTGTGAAAATACATATTTATATTGAAGATATTGACCTCTAAAGTTCAGCTGGAGTCCTTTTAATTTCCCATGCCTTTTTAAAAAGCATATGTGTAGAAATTTAAAATCAATCAAGTATGATTCCAAAATTTTAATTATTTTATACAAGAATCCGTACTATTGTATTTAAAGGCTATTCTGCGACGTTACCAGTGTTGATATGTGTCCATAGGAGAAAGTATGTAATACCCGGCCGAAGATAGGGCAACCTTGACTTGTTCGGGCCTTAAATTTGACTTGTTCTCTCATTTTTTTAACAAAAGAGACTCGCCAAATAGTCTCTTCAAAATTCCCTGTTGGAAATGTCTATAGTAAATCACTACTGACTTTGGATATTGTCACCAAAGTTGGGCAGCCTTGCACACGTTCTCTTTACATATTTACGTTGATGCGTTAAAACAAAAATAAACATTAATAATATGTTTAAGCAACTCTGCTGCTGCTCTCTACGATTCTCTTTTGAATGTCTTCCCCCTTGCCACTTTTTATACTTGTCACTTCTAAGAACTCAGCAGAGTTCCTTACAAAAGTTGCATGTATAAACCCAGACAAAATTTTTTTTATTAAAATTGTTAAATTAAGTATTAAAAAAATTAAATTATTTTATTTTCTCTTTTTAGTGATTTTTTGGGCACAAACGCCAAGCTAACTTCAAACAAGAAACCAACATTTTGGAATCAACCTTTTTTTAAGGTATATTATGGAAGAAAAATGTACCGATACATTTGAAAGCGTTGCATTAAATTTAATAAAAACTTTAAGAGATTCTATACCACCAGAAGCAGCCCCTATAATTACTTCTACATCATCGACATCAGGATCATCAGTCAAGTCAGTAATAAGTACAACAAAAACAACACCATCAACAAGTATAATATACAGTCATACTGATATTTCCGAGCACAATTCAAACTACAACGACGACAAAGCTGTAGACTGCTATAAGCCAGCAAAAAGTCGTGGCTCCATGTCGCTACTACAGGAGGAGGATTTCGAAACTAATTCACAGCATGCCTTCGCCCAAGTTGTCCTTGATGATGAGACCACAACGTCAGGTGTATTGGAAGCTTATGAGATAATTTCTTCGAATTTGTTGCCACCATCTGCGACACATGGTGATGACGATGAGGTTACGTCGGATCATGTAGCCACCGTAAATGATGACAACAGTTCATCTACAGATGCCATACAAATTATAAAAGTTTCATCGGATTCATCAACTGGTTCATCAAGCAGTAATGCATTCTATAATTCATCAGAAGTTTATGTAATCAACGATGATGATGACGACGACGATGATGATGATGATATCGACGATGAAGATGAAGAAGTCAGAAGGAGTCGCATCATTGCAAATAATAATACAAATGGAGTTATTGCCGATGACGACAATGAAGAAGAAGGTGATGACAATGAAGATAATATGAATATTACAAATCAGTCTTCAAATACGTCTGCGGTACGCAGCTCCACAACTGCCAAAAATAATGGTGTTATTATGAGTACCAATGGCGCCATGATTTTCTTAGAAACACCTGTAGTGGAAGAACAACAAAATCATCATCCCATGCATCATCACCATCACCACGAAATGTCCGCCACAGCCAAAGGCGCCAATGAATTTGCAAATGACACTAACGTCATTCCAAAACGACTAAGTGATGAATTCTCCAAAGATGCGGGAGATATGGGCGAGGAAACACCGTCGTCATCATCAGCCACAAGTAACAAAAACCTGCAACATCACCAACCTAAAGAACTTATATTCGATGTAAGAGAATCTCGTGGATGTTCGGAAAATGAACGCATGTCATCACGATTGAAAAAAATTAACTTGAATCAGAATACCAATTGTACAAATTCTCAGGATCAACCCTCTAGTAGTTCAAAGTCATCTGCATCTAGAGGTGGCAGTGCTTCCACGAATGCTACATCGTCATCCACAGGTATGTCTTCGTTGTCCGATATAGAATCCATGGATTTAATAGAACGTCGAGACTTCGAGCATGAACAACGATTAACAGGAGGTATTATACTGAAAACAAGTTCATTCAGCAAAGATGATGTCCTGCATCTGGGTATGGTGAAATCAAGGTTTATGATGAAAGACAATTTATCGTCGCACAACTCAGCTGGCAGCGATGGGAATCCACATCCATCCACAAGCAGCAATTCCAGAGGATTTTCATCCGATAGCAAATGTACCTACAAAGATTTATCCGCCACACCTACAAGTAGTCGAAAATTAATAGTACGCCTAACCAAATCAACTGCCAAAATGAATTTGAGCAACACTCTAAGTCATCACACCGAACAACAGCACCAACAGACAGACCTAGTAAAGACATCACACAATGCCAGCATCAATAATGAACAAAAACAACACAAATCAATATCTCCCTCCTCAACGTCCTCCGCTATGCCATCATCCACCTCTGCAACAGCATCATCATCATCATCCGCATCTGCCAAGACGGCCACAATCACATCATCAGTGATAGTCGAGCCAGGCGCGTCAGCTATGGGTTCTTCAGAAATATATTCCAATTCAAATTCTAATGACAGTCTTATATCCAGACCTTCATCAACCAGTTCATCAGTGGTCAATAAACAATCACACCATTTACGTCAGGATAAATCTCACGATGAATTTTCCGGACCCTCAACATCCACGTCCGCAACAAAAGGCAATGTGTCCTCTGTTGTAGTTCGCGTCTTTGAAAACGGTTGTAGTCGTACCACCGCTATTCAACCTCTTGTAAATCATTCTAATCATAGCAGTAACTCATCCACAAACGATCAGCAGGACGATGATGTCCAGCCTTCTACATCGTCAGCAAGATGTCAGTACGCCCCGCCACCTAGAAGTCATAGACAGGTCAATGCCAGCGCTCAAACTAACGAAAGATATTTATCGCGAAACCGCAGTAACAGTGACGCCACCTCATCCGTAGTGGCGAATGATATATGCCTGGGAGCAGCGGCCGTAGGAAGCAACAACGCTGGCCCTAGTTCCAGTCGCAACAATGGCAGCCGTCGCGCAGAAATTTCACAGAATATTATGAACGGTTTGCGTATGCTCAACGATAACCATAATGTGGAAAGCAACTTCTCATTCAATCATCAGAACTCAGCTTGGAACGATTGTGAGGATAATAATTCCGATGTCGAAGAAATTTGCACATGCCATCAAAGCTCCCTGGATGATGGCAGCAGCCATGGCGGAAGTATGAGCGACTTGAATGACGGAGTCGACGAATTTGACGCATCACAAGTTTACGGCAGCAATGCCAAGGATGGTGGGGGTGATCTGTCATACAATATTCTGCAAAATCTATCCATATCTGAGGATGGGGCGGCTGCATCGCCTGAGTGTCTGGTCAACCGTAAGCGCAAATACCATGACAGCCGTCTCATGGATCATGATTACAATTCAACAACGATATCGGGCAGTGGTGGTAGCGGTAATATTGGTTCCGTATTGGAAAGTAATAGTCGAAAACGAATTGCATATGATTTTGCATCAACGCCTAGATCCTCACAGTCGAATAATAATGCCACAAGCACTAAAGTTCTTGCATCGACCCCATCTTCAGCTTTAGTTCACACTTCAGTCAATGGGTCTCCCATGGGAAGACGCACGCCCCGCTCATTGATACCAACACGAGACAACCCGCCACCGGAATTGCAGCAATGGCTTCAACAATTTCAACGATGGTCTCATGCGGAACGTCTTTTGGCTGTTGACTGCCTAATAGAACATTGTGAGCCCACTCAAGTTCGCCATATGATGAAGGTTATCGAACCACAGTTTCAGCGAGACTTCATTTCACTGCTACCTCGAGAATTAGCTCTACAAGTCCTATCATATTTGGATCCGCAAGACCTGCTGAGGGCTGCCCAAACATGCCGCAGCTGGCGATTCTTATGTGACGACAATTTACTGTGGAAGGAAAAATGTCGCCAAAGTCAAATTCTAACCGAACCTCGCACTGATCGGCCTAAACGTGGTCGAGCTGGAAATATGCCACCAATAGCGTCTCCATGGAAGGCTGCCTACATGCGTCAACACATAATAGAAATGAATTGGCGTTCCAGACCCATTAGACAGCCCAAAGTGCTAAAGGGTCACGACGAACATGTCATAACATGCCTACAGTTTTCTGGAAATCGTATTGTGTCGGGATCAGATGACAATACACTAAAAGTGTGGTCAGCTGTTACTGGCAGGGTAAGTAGAGGGCAAAGAGTTACAAAATGGACATTTTTGATTGAATGAATTGCTTTCTTTTTTAGTGTTTGCGTACTTTAGTAGGACATACTGGAGGCGTGTGGTCATCACAAATGTCAGGCAATATTATTATCTCAGGTAGTACAGATCGCACACTTAGGGTGTGGGACATGGAAACGGGTCATTGTGTGCACACGTTATTGGGCCATACATCGACAGTACGCTGTATGCACTTGCATGGCAACAAGTGAGTCCCCATATTATTGTCGATATTTATTTAGATTCGATTTTTAAATCTATGATATTGTTACTACAGAGTTGTTAGCGGTTCTCGAGATGCAACTCTACGTGTTTGGGACATTGAACAGGGATCTTGTTTGCGAGTATTAGTCGGTCATCTGGCAGCCGTTCGTTGTGTGCAATACGATGGAAAATTAATTGTTTCGGGTGCCTATGATTATATGGTTAAAATTTGGCATCCAGAAAGATCAGAATGTCTACATACACTGCAGGGTCACACAAATCGTGTGTATTCATTACAGGTGAGTAGTGCTTTGCATTGAGTAGGGAGAAATATTTATTGACTTTTGTTTACATCAAACAGTTTGATGGTGTTCATGTGGTGAGTGGTTCGTTGGATACGTCAATACGTGTGTGGGATGTTGAAACGGGCAATTGTAAACACACTCTGATGGGCCATCAAAGTTTAACCTCGGGCATGGAGTTACGAGAAAATATTTTAGTTTCCGGCAATGCTGATTCAACAGTTAAAGTTTGGGATATTACCACCGGCCAATGTCTACAAACATTATCGGGTAAGTGTTTAATAAAAAAAAACTGTTTATTTATCCTTACAAGAAATATTTTAATTAATTTCGATTGAAAAATGGTCCATGATTGTAAAATCTATTGACATTTACAATGATATTCATTGTGAAAGATATATTAAAAAATGTGCAGGAGTGTCTACAAATGTATCATCCTAATTTTCCTCCCGCTTATTGTACAGAAAAATATTGTCCAGTGGATGTTGTTGTTACAGCAGCTTATACTGCTGTTTATTATGTCTTTACTCTGGTTCTGCTTCTAACTCCTTGTGTCCAAAGTGAAGATGGGGTTAGATGATGAGTGGGGTTAGATGACCGTACCATCGATTCGTGTCCAATATGAATTGAGGCGGATACAGATCTCAGTTGTGCCAAGACAACTCTGGTATGTTGTTGTAGCAGCCGTATTGCTTTTAGATAATGGGCAGAGGTGACTTCTGCTGCCATCGTAGGTGGGTGTTCTCCGAGGGCTGCATGCACTATGTATTCTTGAATAGCTTCCTCAACTGCATCAGTGTGAATACAATTCAATGCTGCTTGAAAGTTGGTTGATCTGTAGGCTCCCTTTTGTAACTCTGGACTCTCTACAGATCATCAAGACTTGCAGCTATGCATGTAGGTGTACTCACCACCATAAGGTGATGGTTGGGATGGCTACACATCCAAGCTGATATTGCCTCGACTACATCTTGTGTTGACGTTCAAGAAGGGTCACACGGAGACATCCTGTTGCGACACTCTGCCATTTACCGTATCTTATTTGTTGTTTCATATTTCTCGTCAGGAAAAATACAGATATATCCACGAGATATCCACGTGTGTGTGGTATCACAGTGTCGGTCAGGCTGTCTATACCGCATTGGCTTACTGGCTACTTTATGAATATTCCATGTTTTTTATTTAAATTAAGAATCTATTTAGCCGTTTAATATTTTTTAAATTATTTTCATTATAATTACTTATGTTTTGAAATTACTATTATCCAGGTCCAAATAAACATCAATCAGCTGTAACATGTTTGCAATTTAATTCCCGTTTTGTGGTTACCAGTTCAGATGATGGCACCGTTAAACTGTGGGATGTAAAGACTGGAGAATTTATACGCAACCTTGTGTCCCTGGATTCTGGCGGTTCGGGAGGCGTTGTGTGGCGTATAAGGTAAATATTTCAGTACTACTTTGATGCATGTTTCCAATTGTAATATCTTTCATAACACATATTGTTGTTTGTTTCACATTATTTTATTTTTAGAGCGAATGACACGAAACTGATATGTGCTGTTGGTTCACGCAATGGAACGGAAGAGACTAAGTTAATGGTTCTTGACTTTGATGTGGAAGGAGCGTGTGTCAAATGCTCATAGGATATAAAATCAATGCAAATAGTAAACTTTATCACCATAATCATCATCATCACGCACATGCCGTACTAAATGATTGTGGTGAAGGGGATATTAAACAGCGATTTAATCTACAAATAATATTAAAGAAAAGACGCCAATTTTGTTTTATGCCTACAGCAGCAATACTGTAACAAAAACAAACTTTTTTTAAAAGTGTAATGTAAAAAATAATTATCTACAAAAATCTAAACAAAAGCTTTATAAGCTTCAAAATATCTCTAATCGACAACAACACTAAAAAGGCAGCCATTTGCAACAACAAATAATTGAGAGCAGCAGAAATGTGAATAATAAACATGCCATGTGTTTATTTGTAATTTGCAATATATATAGAAATGTGTGTTTGTGGCAGATAGATCGATCTTCTTTTAGAATGTATAAAAACTTGAGTGTAGAACTATTGAATTGAATTTTTGTTATATACTTTGTTGCCTTTCTTAGTTGAATTTGAACAAAAGATTTTTTATTTGTCTTGTATTGCTTTTGTTTTCTTACCGAAGAAGAAGAACCCACTTGAAAATAATATGTTTTTGCTTACAACAGAACTGATATTTTTATAATTTTTTGTTAGAAAAAAAAAACTACAATATGTTTAAGCATTAACAGCGATCGTGTAGCTTTATGTTTATTAATTAATAATATTAAATCTTAATGAAATAATTAAAAAAGAGGAATAGCGGAAAAAATATTTCTCATTTATGACATTTATTTTTATTTCCTTTTTCTGTGTCTCTGTTACGTTTATAATTGGAATATTTTTCGTTTCTTTAATGAAATGAATTAAATGATTTTTTTTGCATATTTTCCCTTGTGTTTTCTAATTTTATAATCTATATAAAATCGATTAAGCTTCCAAATGTCCAAAACAAAACATGTTAACCTATAGAAGAATTTGTTTTTGTTATTTTCAAATAATTTTTGTTTGAATTCGTTGTCGACGTCGTCATCGTTCATATTAGTTTAAATTAACAGAATAATAGTACTATTTACTATAAGTATCATACTTTTTTCTATTAATTTTCCCAGGTATCTTTAAAATTCTACTCAAAACTCTCAGCTAATCAATAACACAGTTTTCAAATGTAATTGCTTGAAAATGATAACAAAATTAAATTAATTTCTTGTTTTGAGAAGTTTTTTTATTTCATTAGAAATCAAGTTTCATTTGAAAATTGTATAGACTTGCTCGAAAAGGCGTCCAATGTGTTTACAACAAACAAATAAAAACATAAATAAAGCCCAAATTATTGCCTGTAACATAAAAAATAACAATATAGTATATTGTACACACATAACAACAAATATATACATATAAACAGAGAATTAATTAGTAGTATAAGTATAATAATTAAATTTCATTTCAATGAAAATGCAACTTCTACAAATGAGCAAACACACACATACATATTCATATATATACAACTCTATAAGGATATGTGTAAGTGATGTTATGCAAACAAAACCATTTAAAGGAAATAGCTTTCAGTTAATTCATAAATTCATACAAAACAAGAGAACATAATCAATAAAGCTTATCGCAATAAAACAAACAGAAAAAAATACACACGTATAAACGTACAAACCTAAATATCTCCGATAACCAACCACTTTTCCCTTTGAATTTTTTGTTTCCATGCGATTAAAGAAAAATTGCTTTATCATCATATAAAGGCTTATATAAGTCTTTTATTCTCTTGTTATTAATTTTCTCTGCAAATAAAATATCAAAAAAATTAATAAATTTAGTTCACTACACATTTGAAACAGAAAAAATTACCCATTTGATTTGAATAAATATATAAGTTAAAAAAATGATATATAAATACATACTACAAATATTTTAATTATAGACTGATTTATTAGTAACTAATCTATATATTTTAATAATACATTGCATAATATTAATACAAAATAAAGCCTACATTAAAATACAAATACACATATATCTCTATTACTTTAAAAAAACATTTTCAACTTGTGTTTTCTTTTCGTTGGCTTAATAGTGCAAACAAGGACTCTTGGAAACCGCCTACGCAACTAGACTCAAAATACCAATGGAACTTATTATTTTATATTTAAAGGTCTTACCTCTTATTATGGTATGTATTCCGAAGATCCCTGCTGCACTTTCAAACTGAAGTGTCTGCATTTTTAATATGATATTGCAATTGAAGCTAAATTACAGTTCATTGGCAGTACAACCTTTCTTCCTTAAAAAAACACTAGGAATTGTTTGGCACACATACGTTAAGGTTGGTACTGACGTCTCAAACTTTATTAAATCGCAAAGCCCCATATTTTAACAACAAATATAAAAACACAAAATTTATTTCTGGGTTATACCTTTACCAATTCTCTTTTTTTTGGCTTTATTTTATTATTCAAAAAAAAAACGTTAATTCCAAATACTAAAAATATTTGCAAAATATATGTATATAGTCAATACTTCAATGCTACTCGGCTAATTGTTGATAAAAAATAAATTCAAGTAGAACATATATTTGTTTAATTCATATACATAAGTACGAAATTGTTATTGGGGCAATACTGCTTGATGGGAGGGAAAAGTAGTTCAATAAAATAAATCGTTAACAAACTCAATACGATAATAGTATTAAATAAAAGAGATGTATAGTTTATTATGATGAAGAGTAGTCCAATTCAAAACTGTAAATTCTTGTGAATTAATTGAGAAGGATTTATGTAATTGTCTATTGTACACGGTAGTGTGATGTCCTTTGTTGTTTTTGTCATTCCTTCAATATTTATACCTTGGTACGTTTAACTGTGTGTCCTTCAATGCCCACATTACATCTTGACGCAATTTCGTTGGCCGAATTTAAACTTGTCACAGCTGAAAGGGCGGAAACTGTTGTGCCAATATTACTGAGAATTCCACCATTATCAGCACTTATAGGCCTCTTACGATTTGGTGATGGTACTGGTGATTTTTGTTTTAAGCACTCCACATCGTCGAATATAACTTGGGCACCACCGCCACATGTGGGTACTATATTACCCTTGAAGAGTTTCGTCTCAACATCGCCATCGGTGTCAGCCTCTTGCGATACCAGCATATACTTATTGGCATTGTGTCCTGTCAAATCCTTCATATCCGTGAGTTTCGTAATTGATTTGCGATTCTTAAGATAAGGTTGTAGGACAGTACCTAATGGGACTGGATTTTGAGCACGATGTTCGATCCATTTTTCTCCAGCTGAACGTGAACGACGATGGCGTCTGTTGGCAGCAGCCATGCCCTATAAAACAAACATATTTTTTTAAAAAGTTTCAATTTAAATTGACTTTCGGTGATAAATTAAGAGTTCTATAAAAATTCTGTTATCTATACTCACTCTGGGCACTCTTGCAGCACCATATACATCCGTCCTTGGTGTTGCTGTAGCTGTTCCCGTTCTTATAGAACTTGTCACAACATGATGTTGCGGCGCTTGTTGCTGAGAATCTTTGTCCTCGGTAAGATTATCTATGCTTCTTGAACGCGGCAACTTGGCCATGGCCAAATCATCTGAAGTTATAATATTCGATAAAAGTTTTAATTTCTCATCTTTAACACGTATTTTATTTTGCAATTTAGCATGTTTGAGTTCATGCAATTGATCACGTTTATTGACTTCAACTGCCAGTTTGGAATCGAATTTCTTCTTTTGGTGCTCTTTTTCTTGTTCTTTCTTATTGAGAAGATTCTGTTGCTCTCGTAATTTCCGTGTAAGATCATCGATTTGCCTTTCGCGATTACCCAATTTATTATTGAGCACATCGATGGAACTTTCATGGACCCGAATTCTATTTTCCAATGCTAAGCTGCGATCACGTTCCTGTTTATAAACGGCCTTTAATGATGCCAATTCGGTTCGAAGTGATAGATTTTCCTTTTCTCTTTGCATTAAAAGTGAACGGAAATTATCCACTATTGAGTAAAATAAAAAATGATCATAATATGTATACGGATTAGATTATTAAACTATTTACTTACATCTCGTGTCTAAATCTTCGCATAGCAATTTTCGTTTCTCAATTCTTTGCACTAAATATTGCATTAGCATTTCAACGGTATCTTCAGCTTCTGGACTATCCAAATTATACTCTGGGAAATTAGGACCTAGAGTATAAACAAGGCCCACATCAACATCCAGTTTCTGAGCATCAGTATAACCCATGTCGTTCAAATTATTGACAGCAATTTTAAATAGTTTGTTGGCTTTGCGACGACCAGGAGTCAAACCTAAATCAGCTTTCATAGGTGTTGCTCTGGCTATTTGAACTTCTTGTGTCATTTCGGCGAACTTTATAACTTGCTGGAAATAAAGAATTAAATATGTTTTCAATATTATTTTATCATACACTACATGAAAGTGTTCTTGTGTTTTTATTTATAAAAACATAAACAGGCACATACCGTATTTTCTTCAAAATCTTCCGCCCGCGGGTTAACACAAACAATCATCGACACCTGTCCTTCACCATCAAAGTAATTCTTGAATAGATGTGTAATTTTCGCATCACGGTATGGAACTTTTTTTGATGGTACATTATTACCAGATGATAATTGATTTTCGCGTAAATACTCCAAACAGGTACGAAGTGTCATTAGTGAATTATTAATATTACCCGCTTCCCTTAAACGCATACCAGTATTTTTTGTACGCGACGAACGTTCACTACCCGCCAAATCGACAAGGGACAATTGACTGACGGTAATTGTTCTCTTGTCCTGAACAATATTTTCACCCTGGCAATCGGTGGGAGCTTGAACAAGGCGTATATTGAACACCGAATGACTGCGACTAGATTCTGCATTAAGCACAGTGTGACCCATACGTTTACGCTTCTGACCAATCTGAAAGTATTCAATGGCCTCTTCGACAGATTTGATTTCGACTTCAGTTACACCATGAACATACATGTTGTGATTGGCATCTTCGCGAATAATTTTGCTTTGCAAAGATCTGAAAAAATTGCAAACAAATTTTGTTTTTTTTTAATTACACAAATAAATCTGTCACTTATTAGACTACTTACTTCTGAATGCCACCATCTTCCAATAAATCATATACACTATTGTTGTATACTTCAATGTATGTTATGAAAACTGCATACATATTATCCTCATCGATACCTTGCAAAGGCGGCATTTCACATGACGCTTGTGAGGCCAGTTCGGGATCGGAATCCTTGCGTTTAAGAGGGCCCCGGCCACCGGCGAAACGCTGATTCATTTCCTGTTGCCGTTCGAGTAGAGCATCTGCTTCGGACAATATTTCAAATCCATTCAAGCGATCCGGTTTGAAAACATATTTCTTTGTTTGAAAATCAGATATTGTGCGAAACAGAACATCCAAACAGCGCGGCATTATACCACGATGTCGCACATCACCAGTCATTGTGAATGTTTTCCCACTGCCAGTTACACCGTAAGTGAACAATAAACTGTTACGACCTCGTATCAAGTTCTCAACCAAAGGTTGTGCCACTTTGGTGAACACTTCCTGTTGTGTGGCTTTCGCTTCGAACACATGCTTGAAAGTGCACTGCGTTTCCTTGAGTACACAATGTTTGTTGCCCAATGCCTGTTCCGGTGGTGTCAAAACGATTGTTGTGGAATTCTTTACCGTAATACACGAAAGATCTCCTTCTGATGGCAATGGACGTACTCGGCAAAACACACTAACTGGATCCTTGGGTCGTGGTGGTATATTTTCACTTCCATTCGATTCAGTCGAGGTCTGGGTACGTACTCTCAGTTCTCTTTGCTGATGAGGAGTCCTCACTGCACGCATAGGTGTCCTTGCACTATAGAAAATGGAAAAATACATACGTTAATTCATATAGTGTGACATATAAAATATTGGAAACTTACGACGACTTCATCGTGGATGTGTTTTGGCAGCTAATAACCTTTTATCAAATATATATTTTTCCGAATTACCAAATATTTTTTCCATACATCAGTTCAGTTATTTCAAACAAGCGGGATGACGCGTTTTCAATGAAACTCAAAGTTTGGAGTCGATTGGAAAATAATGACGGCGTTCAATTCGGATATAAGAGCGACAAAGGCAAATTTAATAAAGTAGCCAAGTAGCCGCATCAGCGCAGCTGTTGGTACAATTCATGGCACAATGAAAAGGTAGTCCATTTAGCGCAGCTGATGTCTTGATTAACTGTCAAAGTGGGTAATTTCTACTTGAATTCGATGTGCAGTGTTGCCAACCATTTGAAATATTATATGGAAAAATTTGACAGATAATCGAGACAAAAGCAAAGGTTTTTTTTTTTTGATACATCACATTATTATTACATCATGGTACAATTATATGTAAAAAATGTTAAATAACATTTAAATTGGAACACTTTACCGGGTTAATTCACATTTACATATAATAGAAATATTTATATCTTAAGACCATTAAACTCCTTGTACACTAGAACTTTTTACCATGTTAACCTACTTTATAAGGATTTATTTGACATATATGCAAAGGAATTGACAATTGAAACCCACTGGGTCAACGAAATCCTGTTAAACGTAAACGTACTATTATACTGAATTGCGTTAACATAGTGGGTTTAAATTGTCATCTCCACTGCATATATGTCAAATAAATTATTATGAAGTAGGTTAACCCAGTAAAAACGTATATCTCAATTTTCGAAAAATGTTAAAATTAAGTATCAAAGTTTTTGGTATATTCACAACTTATTATACTTATAACAACTTTTCTGACTAATATAAATTATTACCATTACAAATTATACATTATATAGTTGAATTCATATTATTAGAGGCATTTTTCTTAAAAAAAAAACAAAAATATCAAATTCCAATAAAAAAATTGGGATAAAATCGAATTTTTTATTATAAAATTCGTGGTAACAATTTTTTTCTTTTTGTAAACATGTATGAGAGTATATGTGTATATATGTAAACAAATACCAGCTGACAGTCATTTAAAATGATCTCAAACCTCGTGTAAACAACGTAATTTATTTTTTTTTTATTTTTATTTATTCAATTCATTCCATAATACTAAAGCCTTCAAGGCCAATAAATAGTATTAACAATCATAACATTCCAAGTAGAACTTATAAATAAACAACTATATAAATATAAACTAATTACATATAATATGTTATAATATAATTGGCTCCCCAGCCATAACAAAAAAAAAAAAAAAATACTCAGCTAAATAGATGCAAGTACTGACCACGATAGCAACAAATATAAACAAGATTTTATTAAAGAAGCAAGACAGACTTAGAATATATATTGAATATTATCTGATTCAAAAGAAGAAAAAATTATGAATGATGAAAATATTCATCATTGAATAATCACCGCTGAAGTTTAAAGTGGTTCATTAGTTTCACTCTGAAAGAATTATTGGAGTGTGAAAAGAGTCTCAGATCCACAGGTAAATAATTCCATATCCTTGCAACACGTATTAAAAATGATTTCTCAAAAGAAGAGTAAAATATCCTAGGTATATAAATTTGTGTACTTCGCGACGAAGATATAAAGCCAAACATATTTGCTAAGGATAGAGGTACACCATGCTTGATTATCTTATAGAAAGTGAATAGCAACTTACTAGAAAGAAAATGCTCAAAATCAACTCCCAATAATGTTTCAACATAACCAGATATATGTTCACGTCGTTTTAATCCGTACACAAAACGAGCAATACAGTTTACTATACGTCTTAACTTCACAAAAATTCGATCAATAGTGCCAGAAACCACTTCTAAACCATAACTAACATGGGGCATCAGCAACGCAAATGCTAACCTTTTTTTCACCCATGCCGGAAGAAACAAGTTAGAAGAGTAAAGTCTTCGAATAGTACAGCAAACTTTGCGTTTAATCCAGTCAACATGTGACTCAAATGAAAGTTTATCATCCAAAAATATACCCAGAATTTTATGACAGCTTACGAAACTGATTCGATTCTGGGCTAAAAAAATATTAATATCATCTGCTTGACTACCGAACATAATGGCCTTGGTCTTAGAAGGGTTAATTAAGAGACAATTATCGATACACCATTGCCTAAAACGTATAAGACAAATATTTATTTCCTCTTCAAAATCTGTAGCATATTCACTCTCATCACAAAAGACTAAAAACACATCATCTGCATATATTAGGGGTGTACAGTTAACGTCAGAAAAACACTCAGCAATACTGTTAACATAAAGTACAAACAATAACGGACCCAAAACAGATCCCTGCGGAACACCACACTGAAGCGGGAGTAACATTGAAGATTCTCCATTATAAAAAACAAATTGCGATCTACCACATAAGTAAGATCTAACAAGTTTGCAAGCAGTACCAGAAAAATTGAATTCATTCTTAAGTTTATTCATCAACATTTGGTGAGAAATTGAATTAAATGCTTTAGTGAGATCTAAAGAAACAACTACCGTATTCTTATTAAGATTTGCGTTATGTCTAATCATATCCGTCATATAGAGCAACAACCCTGTAGTACTGTGATTCCTACGGAATGCAAACTGACCATTATATAAATATCTGTTAACATGTGTCAGTATTTGATTTTTCATAATGTACTCACACACTTTGGACAACACAGGGAGAATTGATATCGGTCTAAGATCATCATAGCTATGTACAACATTGCCTTTTGGTATAGGGACAACACGAGCTTTCTTCCACAACACAGGAAACATAGAAGATGTTAGAATGCAGTTAATTAAGTCCAACAAATAACTAGAAATGTAAGGAAAAACAAGTTTTAAGAATTCCAATGGTATTCCGTCTACACCAACTGCTTTAGATTTAATTTTACCCAGAGCCATAATAATATCATCAACATCTACACAACTAAAAGAAAAACCAGAGTCAATGTCATCAAATTCAGGAAAATCAGAATTATCAACTTCAGATTCATTTGTAACAAAAGACGAATTAACTGCATTAACATCAATATGCAAGGTATGATCATCTCTACCTAAACATCCTGATACTCTAAGAAATCGCCAAAGAGCTGTTGATCCCATAGCATTGAATTTTTTGGAGTAAAACCTCCTACGTTCACGTCGTATAACAGACTTCGCTTTATTACGGTACTTACAAAAGACATTCCACTTTTCATAGCACTTATCGGACTGATATGAACAAAAAGCAATATCACGTAGGGAACAAGCAAGTTTAATGGAATTGGATTTAATCCAATTATCACCATAATGAATCCTTTTTCGAACTAAAGGAACAAATCCGAATAACTCTACAACAAGGGATGTTAACACAGAACACTTGACATCAATGTCGACAATATTGCGAAAATCAAGATCAAAGGTAGACAAATACGAACATAACCCATTCCAATCAATATTCAAGTAGTCCCGATATTCAATAAATTCAAACACGTTTTCAACAGCAAATGTAAGCGATGCAAATATGAGAGAATGATCAGAAACTGAGGGACATATAGCTTGATCAGATAGAAAAACCATAGAGCTATCACTAACTAAGACAAAATCTATCAAAGATGTTGAACCATGAGACACATCAAAGTGAGTAGGCCTAGAATTGTGTATGATAGACAGATTTAAACGAAAACAAGCACTACGAACACATGCAGCTCTGTGTGGATCAAACAAATTACAATTAAAATCACCAACTACCACTATGTTGGAATATCTTTCAAAAAGATCAGCATGATGATCCTCGAAAAAAGTGAAATCACCAGGTGGGGGCAGATATACAACACCAAACAAAACCTTAGAATCACCAGCTAAGAGCTCAACAAAAAGGGACTCACATTTGCCTAAGACAGATGATTTGAATACAATTTTAAACCTCACACCACTCAAAATATATATAGCAACACCTCCACCTCGAGCATTAATGCGATCATTCCTTACTAGTCTATATCCAGGAATATCAACCATTCTATTAGAGATATCAGACTTAAACCACGTCTCAGAAAGTGCAAGAACATGTAAGGAAGAACCAAATAAAATCGATCTCAACTCACAAAATTTAATTGAGCTGTTGGATGGCCTTAAACTTCGGCAGTTTAAATGCGCAATGTTAAAATTATCATGACATGAGCCAAGTATCGAATTTATGTACACGTTGTTGCTAATCGCTGGTCCACAATTTGCACTAAGAGACATTAAACGAAAAATAATTGATATAGCGGGGAACCAAATATATATAAAATATTAAAAACCTTTTCATTATTATTTCAAAATTCATTACAAAATATCACATATTTAAGGCAGCTGATCGAATTTTCAAATGAGATCAGTAATTAAAAATTTCAGTTACAAAAAATAAAAAGCAATTATAATATTCATAAGAAATCACAAAAAAAAAAAATAAATAAAAATATCAAATATTTACGCCTTCAGCATCACACAGCAATTCATCACACTGACTTGAGTTATATGTGACTTCTCTGCCGTCATCAAACTTAAGCCATGCCTTCAATACATCGGAATTCAAAATTTTGAATCTGTTTATCACCTTCAAACGACGAAGTTTCTTGCATACGAAGTTCAGATGCGCTGCCGCAGGAGAGAAATGATCGTTCAGATAGACACGACTAGTTAAACCAATTCCTAAGTCACCCAGCAAATCAGAAACTTTAAGATTGCGAGTTTTGAAGTACTCTTTCATTAGTAGATCACGTTTTGACACCTTATTGAACTTCACCAAAATTTGCTTTTTGCGGTTAATATAACATACGTGGTTTATATCCATGCTGGTGAGTGGAACGTTGTAAACAGAGCCCAAAGCAATCACAGGAGCTTCCAGATCATTCAGTCCGTCTGGCAACCCTCCTATAAGAATGTCAGAACGATTCATCCTTTTGTGCATAACATTATCTTCTTTTTCGAGAGCCACAAATCGAGCAGAAGTAGTTGTTTCAATACGACGAACATTGTCACCACATTTCTTTATATCAGCCCTCATTTCAGCAACACATGAACTGACTTCCTTTTTTATGTCGTCGAGAACCATTGTAAGTCGATTCTGTTCAGTTTGATAGTTCGACATAAAATCATCCAATTTGGCTGTTAAGCTATTTATCTTTTCAACAACATCATCATTACAGGCTTTGTTGTTGAGATTGGGCTCACAAGCAGGACATATATAAGCAAATGCCTTCACAGTCCTCAAAACACATAAATTTTTCTCCTCTATATTCGCACAAGAGGCATGAATCCAGCTGTTGCAAGCTTTGCATAAGACACTAGCCTGTGTTTTGGTTACAGACTGGTTGCATATAGGAGGTGATGCAAATGTGGTATACCCATTTGTTTTCAGATTGCCAAATTTTTATTTTTTACCCGATTAAATTGAAATTTTGCACTTAACATGCTACATGTGTTGTCTTTCCATGTATCAATTTGAAAATAATATTATTCTAACAATTTAAGAGATATTAGAGAAAATATTTGAAATCCCATAAAAAGTGATTTTTAAAAAAGTGCAGGTAATGTGGTATACCACATGATGTTAATGTGGTATAGTATAATTTTCACTTCCAATTGATATCTTATATAATTTATTGTTTTTAATGAATGCGAATTAGCTCGAGATTTATGTCTGTTAAAATTTTTAACGGATACGTTGAGTGCAACTTTAATTTTTATTCTATAATAATTTCTATACATGGCAATATTTAATTTTTGTATGGAGAAGTTGTTAAAACTCATAGCCTTTGTTTTTCATCCTTGTGATTCATGGTAGACTCTCGTAAAGTACGAATGTTTCACATAGTAATGAGATTTTGTCTAGTGCTGGCCTTTTTTCATGCAGAATCAAGGTATACCACATTACCTACACTTGTGTTTACTGAAGAAATGTCTAGTTTTTTCCTAAATTGGTGATTATGTGGTGCAATCGCGCATATTATTTTATTTTTAGTTCATACTAATTATTTTAATGCTTTAGTAATAACGATTAAATTACATCCGTAAAACAAAATATTATTTTTAAACTTCAACCGAAAAAAAGTCAATTTCATGAAAAATTTTATTTTTGGTACTGATTCTCAACGTGATTTAAATAAATCAAACAGGTCATTGCTATTTAATTTTTTTGAGAACAGCAAACTATAGAACATGTTTCAGTTATTCTAAAATTTTCAGTTTACAAAAAAAGTGACTATACCACATTACCAACCTATACCACATTTGCATCACTTCCACTATTGTACACTTTATAACTTTAGAAACCGGCATATTTAAATCAGTAACGTAGCAAACAGCAACAAAATTATTAAAAGATGTCGGCAGGCAATAGAAAACAGCAACAACAGCAATCAGCAACTTATTCAACACAAGGCAATATCAACCAACGCAAAATTTAAAAAAAAAATCAGTAATGTCACCACTTTATTTAATAATTAACAGGCAAAAATCTTCGCAGAATTAAGTTTGTTTTATTTGTTTAGTTTGTAACGAACGTAAACAGCAAAATAAAGAAAGCGATCAGCTGCGATTAAAAAAACACGTCTACTCAGACATAGGGTTCTATAGTTTCAGGATTTCGTAAATCCAGATCATATAAAGTGCGTATGTAAATGTGCTATACGAGAAAATTAAATAAAACACAATAAAATAAAGCATCAAAAGGCTATAAATGTGAACCTAGTTATCAGTTCAAGGTGTCGCCATGTTGTTAGCATCCACATGCGAGTAGTAATCGAAGTAGTGTACCAAATACCAAATACTTGGTATTTTTTAATGCAACCCCTATTTGAACATAACTGTCTTATGTCATGTACAGACGAGCGTTGTTCGCTCTCTCATTCGTTGTTCGACCCTTAATTATGAAGTAATTACTTAGTTCTCCATACAAAATTGTCTGAGCGAACACCTACTTTTGTACGTTGTTCGATTCGAATCACTCTGAATCACCAAGAATTTTGTCCCATCTCTAACAATTGAGAGAATTTATCGAAAATAAATTAATTTTGACAGCATGAAAAAAATTGTAAAATTTTCAAACTTTTTCTGTAAAATCGAAAATGATGAATGAAAAGTAAACAAAATTCTAGTTTTTATATGTGCAGAAGGATGTAAATTTTGTTGTCTACATGATGCAATATGCATTTCTTTCCCCTTTGTTCTAATTAGCGTACAAAACGAGAGACAAAAGTGGGGAAACACAAACAAAAATTCTCCAATTTTTTAAATGTGACATTTGAGGTGAGAAAATATAAAAATGTACTGAAAACAACAATATTTTCAGGAAAAATGGAAAACATGAATTAAAAGTAAAGAGATATGGGTTGATATTATAGTCAGGAGAAAGAGAATTATTTTTTCTATTTAGATCCATATGTGGTTCACGCAAATATGTTACAATATGTTATGTTACAAAACAAAAAGTTTGAAATAAAAAATTCTGATGACATGAATTAGCAATAGTGTTGTATGAACGGGTTAATTCATGTACGTAATTATGAGAGCGAACTACGTTGTTCGAATGCCCGTCAGAACATGGCATTAGGGATATGTAGTTGAGCGTAAAAGTCGACTTTTAGACTTTTCGATTTTTGCCACTGACAAAAAGTCGAATTTTAGACTTTTCGACTTTTGCCTTTGACTAAAAAGTCGACTTTTCGATCATTTGATTTAGTCAAACCTTTTAACGAATAATGGCAAACTCACCGAAAAACAAAAAGTAGTATTTGACAGTATAGGGGATTTTACTCCAAAATTGTCGATAACGATTGCTTCTGACTCGACTTGTTTATTGGATCATGCAAGGTAGATATACAAGGTAGCCTATTCGGCGAATTTCAACAACAAACATCGGTTGTTGTATTTTGATATATCAAAAATATTTTACCAAAACAAACAGATTCGCAATTCGGAGATTTTCATTCATAATTTTGTTTTTTTAATTTTTTTGACATTTATTTGCACCAACAGTTGGCCCGATGTGGCTACCTTATTAAATATACCTTTTGATCAAGATCTATTAATAAGGTCACCACGATAGCAATCGAAATCGGAAAACAGCTGTTTTTTCTCAAGTCTAATGTCAAAAATTTCGACTTTGTTTACGTTTTCATAATGGAAGTCAATTCACAATAATGCATTTTGACAGCAAACTTGAGAGGTATCGATAATCAGCTGGTCTCCCTTGGTGACCTTATTTATAGGCCATGCTTGGGATCATGGACTTTTCCATACAGAAAATCGATTAATCGATTAGTCGATTTACTAATCCCTAAACTGGCTCATACCGAGTACTTGGTATTCGTAAACAGTCCAACTCCTTTTTAGTCTCCTCCATCCCACCTCATTCGTAACTTTCAGTCTTCTTTTTTGACTTCTTCTTCATTATCGGGCATTTTGTACCGCTTTATTCGCTTTATTATACATACATAAAAATTCATTATACATAAAAATTCTGGAAGAAGCAGTTCGCAAAAGCATCATATAGTTCGAAGCAAAAATAAATTATAAGAAAAAATTGTATATTTGAATATTAAAATCATTAAAATATCTAAAAATGACAGATATTAAGTCATTTTTCCACGAGTGGTGCACTAAAAACAAAGTTGATCCGCAATATAGCGTGAGAGCTACCGGTAAGTAATGAAAATTATAATACAATTTTGCACAAGACAATATAACAATATAAATTGGGTTCAATTTAGGTCCTAAGCACCGGCAACGTTTTCTATGTGAAGTTCGAATTAATGGTTTGCCCTATGTGGCTGTGGGCAATTCGACAAATAAAAAAGATGCCGAACGTAATGCTTCAAGAGATTTTGTAAATTTTCTTGTCCGTAGTGGCAAATTGAATCCAAGTGATGTACCAGCTGATGCCGGCGTTGCGGCTGCACCAGCTCCCGAAGTAATGTCAAATGCCGGGGGAAATAGTTTCGGAGGAGGAGGCGGTAATCAAAATCGCGTGTTTGATCAAAATTCTGGGCCACAAGAGTTGGGTCAGGCATATCGCCCTATTGATAATCGTCGTGATTACAATCCAATTGATCGGGCACAGGAACAACTGGACATGAAAGAGGCCGAATCGATTGATGTAAATGCAGCTATACATGGTAACTGGACCATCGAAAATGCCAAGGCGAAACTTCATCAATTCATGCAAATGAACAAAATAACTGCTGATTATAAGTACACACCAGTTGGTCCTGAACATGCAAGGTAAGTTTTGAAGTTATGAATATATATTGTTATAATTTGGAGTATATTTGTTTTAATTTTTTTTATGATCTTATATAAATAACTAATACGATATATTATAGTATTGCCATTATTAAGATATATCAACAACTATTTTTTCTGAATTCCGTATTCGATTTGGTTTATATTAGACATTTTCATTTAAGGAAATTTCCACTTTTGTATTGATGTTTTGGCAGCTGCCCTACTGTTTATACGTACACAAAAGTGATGATTTGTTATTGACAGTCGTTGAACAAGAGAGATTAGGGTTGTGTCGGGTCGTTGAAACGACTGCTGTGGAAACGACACTCACTTTGTAGATGTTTGTACTCAGTGCGGCCGTTGTGCCACTAAAGTGCCAATTTTGACACTTACTTCGGACTTACCACTTTTGCGCCATTTTTATTTTAATACCAAATCTGCCAATTTTATATATACGAAGCATGTAGAGAGTTTTTCAATCAGTAATATTAAAGTGTTGTTCGCATACGATAAAGTTCGACTACTCGAGTTGGTATATTATTCAAGAACAAAGTGGTGTGGTATTTTTTGGCCAACAAATTGCAGGTCACATTTATTATGCGAATGAAATTGACACTTCTCATGTATTTGACCATAAGACAAACCCTATTAAAATATATGATAATTTCTTTAAGATGTAAATAAAGTTCTCACATACTTTTGCGTCCGATTTCACGAAACAGTTGTTTAATTGATAAAAAAATTGATGAAAGCGTGCTCTGAATTTATTTTGTCTACAATGGCTTGTGTCAATTTATTTTGAAATCGTTTTTGATTTAGATATACCTCCCACATAAAAATTTATGTAAAAGACTAAATGTTTGTCCGATTTGCATGAAATTTTGCGTAGACCTTTGTCAGATTTTATGTACAAAATATTTTGTTTTTTTTTTTTTTTTGTAAAATATTTACCACCGGTATGACTTGACTTCCGGATCAGGAAAACATTCATGGTCCCTTCTAAGTCCATAGAACTTTGAACTTCCGCAAATCTTGTGCTCATAACTTCGTCATTTATGGATCAGAAAAATTCGAGTAAAAACAAAGCATTTTTTACGCTTTCAAAAAATATTTAAAATGTACAAAACAAAGTGTATAAGGATGTCTAAAACTTTAATAAGCATGCAACTTTATTTATATGCATTAAAAAAGGTGAACAAATAATGGACTATTACATTATATCTTCATCTTTTTTAATAGTCTTTCTTAAGTTTGTAGATAGAAAAAAAAATAAACTAAAAAAATCGAACGATTTTATGGTGTTTTAAAATAAAGCAAGGATATCATATGGAGTAGTTATAACATACAACAATATATAGAACTAAGATCAGGCTCTTATTTATCGCAGTGTGATCTTTAGTTCTGAAATCTTCTTGTTTGCATATTAAACTGCATGAAAAAGGCTAACGTGCGAAATAATGTGTAGGTGGTAACGAGAACAAATGATAATCGACATTATATTCCTTTGTTGTGTTCACGTTCTTCATTTAAAATAAAGTGAGGAACGTGAATGAAATATTTTTGCAAAGAGAAAATATAAAAACACACACACACACACTTCGATCGAAATTAATACAACTGCTTCCACTAATTGGATATTTCCTATTGTTCATATTTCTGTATTGTAGTCTGCTTGCGGACATCCCTACGTATGATTTGTTCTCGAAACCACCATCAACACATGTTTTACGACAGCCGGCGTTATTCCTTTATTAAATACCAGTTCTATAAACGTAAAGACTGTAAATAATGTCTGTGCCTAAAAACCCCATAAAATCGTTCGATAGAAACGGTAAGCATGAATTCAAATATCACACCTTTATGAATCAGATCTAAATTGAAAGGGATTCAATTGTGTATATTCTTCCTTTGGAAATTATAGGAGCTTTATGGCTGAAATGCATATTTATGTTAATCAACTGAGACGTACAATTACGGCTCGAGAGACAGGATCAAACAAGCAGTCAGCTAGCAAATCGTGTGCACTGTCGCTGGTTCGTCAGCTTTATCACTTGGGTGTGATTGAGGCTTTTACTGGTACTCTGAAACAGCGTAAAGACGATGAAGAGCTAACGCCCTACCCGGTTAAGGTAGCACCCGAGCTCCAACAGAGAATCGAGGAAGTCATTAATGAAATGAACTTACCAGTTATTAATATAAATAATATTAAACCTGACCCAGAGACAAACATTATAAGTTTGCAAGTAAGTATATCGCATTTTTATCTATGTATATATCAATGCTAAACATTTAAGCAATAAAAAAATTTATAAAAATAAAAAGCTAGGAAAAAATTAAATAACAAAAATGTCTTGAAATGATTACAAATATCTCAACAAAATGTCTAATTTAGTTCCCATAAAAATGATTATATTTAATGACATTTCCTACCTTTGCTTTCATCCAACTAACTCCTCGATTTATATTTTAGGTAAATACAAACAAAGAAGTTAATCGTCAGCGCAACGATAACCAGCAAATGGTCGCTTCAATTGTACCATGGGCTCCACCCCAGCCAAATTGGAATGCATGGAATGCCTGTAACATTGATGAAGGTTACCTAGCCACTGCATCCCTAGATGATTTGTGTAAAGACTTGGAAAACGCCGCCAAAGAAAAACGTCAATTCAATACGGAATATCAAAAGTTTTTGGAATTTCGACAAAAACTACCAATCGCTGCTATGCGTAATGAAATCATGGATGCCATTAATGACAATCCAGTGGTTATTATTCGCGGTAACACAGGTTGTGGTAAGACCACACAAATTGCCCAGTATATTCTAGAAGATTATATTTCATCTGGCCAGGGTGCCTATTGTAATATTTATGTAACTCAACCTCGTCGTATATCAGCCATATCGGTGGCCGAGCGTGTGGCTAATGAATCTTGTGAAAATTTAGGAGAATCTGTCGGTTATTCAGTACGTTTTGAATCAACCATGCCACGGCCTTACGGCGCCATTCTATTTTGCACTGTTGGTGTGCTATTGCGCAAACTGGAGGCAGGTCTGCGAGGCATTTCTCACATCATTGTCGATGAAATTCACGAACGTGATGTTAACAGTGATTTCCTTTTGATCATTCTTCGCGATATGGTTCATACTTATCCTGATTTGCGCATCATTCTCATGTCTGCTACAATTGATACCACACTTTTCTCCGAGTACTTTGGCAATTGCCCAGTCCTGGAAGTCCCTGGACGCGCATATCCTGTTCAGCAATTTTTCCTTGAAGATTGCGTTGAAATGACGAAGTTTGTACCACCACCAGACTCGCGCAAAAGAGGCAAGGATAAGGATGACGAAGAAAGTGCAATTCTCACGGAAAATGGTGAAGATCCTTCTGACCAAAATCTAAATAAAGTCGTTGACAACTCATATTCGCAACAAACTAAGACCACCATGGCGGCATTGTCCGAGTCCGAGTGTTCATTTGAATTAATTGAGGCATTGTTGTCACATATCAAATCCAAGAACATTCCTGGAGCTATATTGGTATTCTTGCCCGGTTGGAATTTAATTTTTGCCCTGATGAAATTTTTGCAAAATTCAAGTCAGTTTGGTGGTCCCCAATACCGTATTTTGCCATGCCATTCACAAATTCCTCGAGAAGATCAACGCAGAGTTTTCGAGCCTGTACCCGATGGCGTGACCAAGGTATGCAATCAACATACTTCTATATATTTTTTATTTAATCTTCTAGGATATCTTTGGTGTAATAATAGACATTTTATCCATTTCTTTTTAGATTATCTTGTCAACAAATATTGCCGAAACCTCCATTACCATAGATGACATAGTGTTTGTCATTGATTTGTGCAAAGCTCGAATGAAAATGTTCACCTCACACAACAATCTTACCAGTTATGCCACCGTCTGGGCCAGTCGCACGAATTTGGAACAGCGCAAGGGTCGAGCTGGTCGTGTACGTCCCGGTTTCTGTTTTACTCTTTGCTCAAAGGCACGTTATCAGGCTTTAGAAGAGTATTTGACACCGGAAATGTTCCGTACTCCATTGCATGAGATGGCTCTGACCATCAAGTTATTGCGCTTGGGTACCATACATCAGTTCTTGTCGAAGGCTTTGGAACCACCACCATTGGATGCTGTAATCGAAGCTGAAGTATTGTTGCGTGATATGCGTTGTCTGGATAGCAATGATGAATTGACTCCTTTGGGTCGTATCTTGGCTAGACTGCCCATTGAACCGAAGTTGGGCAAAATGATGGTGTTGAGTACAGTGTTTGGTTGTGCTGATATTACCGCTACCATGGCTTCATATTCCAGTACATTTTCTGAAATCTTTGCATTGGAAATGGGCCAGAGACGCTTGCAGAATCACCAAAAATCCCTAGGTGGCAATAAGTGCTCGGATCACGTGGCTATGATCGTGGCAAAACAAATGTGGGAATCAGCCCGCCGTAAGGGAGACGATGAAGAGATACGTTTCTGTGAGTGGAAGGGTTTGCAATTATCCACTATGCGAGTGTTGGCTGAAGCCAAAAATCAACTCTTGGACTTGCTTGTGCAAGCTGGATTCCCTGAAGAATGCATGATTTCCACGCATGTTAATTCCAATTCCGATGATCCCCTTTTGGATGTATCTATCGCATTGTTATGTATTGGTCTATACCCGAATATTTGTTATCACAAAGAAAAGCGCAAAGTCTTGACCACAGAATCCAAGGCAGCTCTTATTCACAAGACATCAGTTAATTGCAGTAATTTGGCAGTAACATTCCCATATCCTTTCTTCATCTTCGGCGAAAAGATTCGCACACGCGCTGTATCCTGCAAGCAAATGACTATGGTGTCGCCATTACATTTGCTTTTATTCGGAAGTCGCAAAATTGATTTGGTTAAAGATAATATTGTGCGCGTTGATAACTGGCTTAACTTCCAAATGGATCCTCATTTGGCCGCAACGTTGGCAGCTTTAAAACCTGCCATTGAAGATCTAATAACAAAGGCATGTGATGAACCTTCAGAGATCCTTAACTTAAGCGAGACAGAGGGGAAATTAGTGCAGGTTATAAAAGATTTGTCGGTAATGACAGCCGGCGATTACGAGATACAGCGTGAAAAGGGTATAATGCCTTTCCAAAGTCGTGGACCACCACGAGGAGGAGGGGATGATGCAGGTCCCAATAAGCGTGGTCGCTTTGATGGAGGTGGTTTTGGTGGTGGTAGCGGCGGTGGATTCGGGGGAGGACGCAGTGGTGGCTTCGGAAATGGTGGTGGCAGCTTTGGAGGTGGACGCAGTGGTGGCGGTTATGGAGGTGGTGGCGGTTATGGTGGTGGACGCAGCGGTGGTTATGGCAGTGGTGGCGGTTATGGAGGTGGTGGACCGAATTGGAATCGGGGAGGTTACGGAAATCGTCGATTTTAATTTATATCATATAGTCAACCAATATTATATTCGTAAAAGACATACATATATAATTTTATTGGAAATATTACAAATGTATGTGTAAGACAGATTCTCTATATTATTTATAATAAACATATAAAATATTACTTCAAAATTTGCGGTTGCCTTGTTTTAACTACACATTAACATAAGCGGGAAAACACTTTAATGTTCTTCATATAAAGCTAGGGCCACAGCTAATGCTATAGCTGCAAAAATGCCAACATACAAACCAATTAGTTTCCAGTTAATTGGTTCTTTGGCTTTCACCTCAACCGTTTTACGTTCTTTGGGCTTGCGCTTGCTAAATTTCTTTTCGAATTGTTCGACTTCCAAACGGTTTCGTTCCTCTTCTTGTTTTTTAAATAGTTCCTGTTCGCGCTGACGTGCTAACTCAATACTTCTCTGGGTTTCCACACAGTTTTCATCACAGTCTAGCTTTGTAAGACCCGAACGATGTTTATCGCAGGTAATTTCGAGTTTTAAACGTTTGCATTGGCAAAATATACGTATTTTCTTACGACAAGCCTCTGGGTAGGGACATGGACCAGAATGACATTTTGCTGTACACCGATGGCCACAAGGATACTGAAATATAGAGATAGATTGTAAAATAGCAATTTGTATAATAAGGAAATATTTACATTTTTGAGGCAACGATTGCCACAGCTTTTCAGATTCTCCTGTCTTTCCGCTACATCATTGTCCGTTCCACCTGTGCTGTAATAATCACTACATTTGTAGACAATGGGCATAAGACCGCAATGACACTTGGTTTTAATTGCTACACTACATGGCTGACATGGTGGCAAATGGCATGGTCTAGGACATGCGTGTGTACAGCCTTCTGGGCGTGGAATAAGGCAGCCTTGCTCACATGGTGCACAACCAACTTGTTGCTAAAATGAAAAATCATAATTATTAAGAGAAAATTGAATATTATGTTGACTTACATTCATATCTTTAATATCTGGAACACTATGACAAACTAGCGGACATGTATGATTTCCACATTTCAACTGACGGTTACATAAACGTTGACATGAACTTGGTTTCGAATTCCAGCAAGGCCATTCAGCCACCTCATGCCCCCCTATACAAGTAACGGATACTTTTTGTTCACATCGAGGATGAGGCAGAGGTTTAATTTCCACCTAATAATCAAATATTAATTTAAGCCGTTATATTTTTCTTATCTTTTATTACCTGTTTTGATGGTTCCCAAATACTGGCATTATTTGACTTTTTAATAGTCCTAACAGCAGCATGACATTTAGCATTGCAAACATGACCACATTTAGAGACATCATTCAATAAGCCACAAGGTTGTGAACACGGCGGGCACTCATTTTTGTGACAACGATGTTTGTTATAATGGTGACATTTTGAGGGAATTCTACAAAATATGGCGAATTTTAAGCAACACACAAAATAAATGATTCTAATTTAGAGAATACATACCTACACGGTTCCAAGCAGACAACACGGGCTGTGCGTTCACGTCCACAAGGCACGACTTTCTTTGTTTTTCCACATCGGCAATGAATTTGGGATTGTTGTTGACATGGATAACATGGACCTTTGTGACAGATGGATTGGCATTTGTGTTTTCCGCACGATAAAGGTTTGCCACAAACTTTATCACATGGAGGACAATTCTTATCACAACACTATAGAAAACCAAATGTAACATCAGCACACTATTCCCTATGTTTGGGTATGAATATAAAAATTACCTTACGGTTGCATGGATGCTTTTCACAATCTCTAATTTGCTTACATTTCGTCTCGCATGTAAATTCCTTGGAACATGGCAATTCTTTTTCATGCATGCCACAACGGCATTTCTTTTTTATAATAATCAAGCACTAGAGGATTGAAAGAAATTAATGTATTCTGTTATAACCAGTGAAACCGAAAACACTTACCAAATTGCAATTTCCTTTGTGGCAACGTTGTGTGCAACTGTGCAGTTGACAAGGCAACAACTTTTGGCACGTATCTCCACATGTATCTATTGTTTCAGTGCATGGTCCAATTTTTTTCTGCCTCAGATAAAATTGGTTATATAACTCAATTATTATATTACTCGTTATAAGATGTACTTACAGTTTTCCCACAGGGACATGAGCGCGGCAAACTTAATGGACATTGACCGCAATTGCCAGAATGACATATTTTTTTGCATACATGCAGACCGCATGAGTAATTACGGTTGCAGACGTTTTTACAACGCCATTCCAAGTCATAACATGGCCTCCGGGCACTTTCTCTGCCACACTCACATCGTTGTTCACTTGTTTTATTGCAGGGTGGGCATTGTCCTGGTTTGTGACACACCCGATCACAATTGTGTTCTCCACACTTTAAACGGCGATTACATTTCGTTTGACATTCCCATTCTTTGTCAATGCACCGAACAGATTTCGGGACAGATTTGCCACATTTACATGATGTATTCGCATATTGGGCACACGGTGGACAAGGACCAGGATGACACAAAAGAGTACATTTGTGGCCACAGTTGGGCTGCAAAGCTTTTCCACATATTTCGCCACACGAATGAGGTACTAGCCAAGGTTGAGAAGGTGGATTTACTTCTTTGCCACAAAAACATTCATATGTTGATGGTTTTTCCTCGGGCATGAATTCTTTACGGCACTGAGGACAGCACCAATGTAGGGCCTTTTGCTTTTTGGGTGGCACATACTCTCCCAAATGATTGTAATAGCCCTGCTGGTCATTTTGAGCCTTGGCTTTGATCTGAGCCATGCTATCATTGGCCCATCTTTTAATACAATTCAAATGGAAAAGACAATAACAGTGTCGGCAGGACCAAACTGCATCTGTCCGTTTTATACTACCAATACATATAAGACACGTAGCCGCACCGGATTGCAAAATGTTCTCAAGAAAGCCGCTTGTTTTAGCCAACAAGCGTTCGTCCACTTTTTCCTTGTCATAATGTTTATATAATGTATCTACAAATATTTCGAAGATCATGATTTAATTAATTTCGCAGAGGTTTTAATTCATAATACTCACTTAAAATAGCCTTTTCGTCCAGTTCATCCTCGTCGGAATCAGAAGACTCATAGTTTTCAACCATTTTTCTGGCAACATCAATGTTGCGGGCATGGACTTCATTGAATTTTTGTGTGACATTTGTGGTGTTATCCGATTGGGACTTTTTGGTTTTAGCAGGAGGCATTGTCGTAGGAATAATTCAGATGGACACGTAGGAATACCGCAGAGTTGTGTCGTTCCCGAACGAACCAGTTCAAATGAGTGAACGATTGTGTGAAGTGAAAGATCGGAACTAGGTTAGATTTAATAAGGTATATGGATCAGAACAGCTGATAGTATAATGAGATGTCAAAAGGTAACTGTAATTTGAAACGAAATATTAAAAACAACATTTTGAATAAAAATCTCAGAATTTTTGAATTATTTATCGCGCAATACATTCCGAATAAATTTGTATGAACAAATTAATAGTTGTCAATGGTCAATATCAAAAATGTTGACAGTATGAGGGTACAGTCGAAATAGCTTATAATGTCGGTGAAGGTACCGGCGAAATTGGTCGTGATATGCAATATCAAATAAAGCATTGAATTGTTTTTGAGACTTTAGTATACCGTCACTATAACTGATTTGATGTCATAAACGATTCCGACTGTGTTACTATCGAAATCAATATTTTTATTTTAAAAACTTTATGCTGTTAAAATTTGTGTTTACGTTTTCCTACGATCTGGCCTGGTTTTATTCTTTGACCTTACAGCCTTACCTAAAATTCACGTTCGACATTTTTCACCACAAAAGTAGAACACATATATTTATATGAATGTTACCGAAATACGTCGAACGTACAAAATTTCAAGTTGAACAATTTCAACTTTGACAGAACGTATTTTTCATTTTTTTCTTTTGTTGAAAATAAAAACAAAACATTCAGGAAATTTGAAATTTCGAATGAAAACGAGAAATATGTGGATAAATTTAATAAATTTTCAATTTTGTTTTGCAGTTTGTATTATTTGCTTGAAGATATGGATACGACGTATTTGAGTAATACGGCCGTACACAACATTTTGCCATAGTGGGGAAGTTGAATATTTTTGTACGCCCCGTCGGATTTCAGGTAACGTTGTTATATAGTAAATATCTGATCTGTTCCCGTAGTTAAGGTGGCCATACGTGTTCTTTTTTAGAGGAGAATCAATTATTTTAACTGGCTGTTATCTATATAATTTAGGTTCTCTATCTGTCATTTATTTCTATAATTTGTCATCTTTGTCATCTATATTTTTAAAACCGTGATCAATATTTATTTTTGTAAATAAAATCAAATTAATAAATTTTATGAAATTTCAGTGAAAAAACTCTTAGGTGTGGTTACTATGATTCGTAATGTAAAGTACGCCTTATTCTGGATATTGGCTTGGGAATAATCTCATTAGTGAGAAATTTCCCCTTATCACTTTCTCAACTTCTCCTAAGTGTTAATTTTACAGAGGTATGGAAAAAATATTTTAAAAGAAGTTTCGGACACGTGCTTTTACGATACATAAGCTTTGTCTGTTTTTTTTTTTTATATTTGGTAATATTTGTTTCCAAATGTTTTTGAATGTTGTCTGTTAACTATAAAGTTCAGTGAAAGAGAAAAAGAGCTAGTTTGACAGTTCTACGCTGAGAGTTTTTTTTGAGTTTTTATCCTGATTTGGTTGGTATTTCGCGATCAAAAAGTTGACAGCTAGAGAAGACTAAGGCATGAATTCACCTTCAACAATAAATTTGACAGTCAATGAATACTTTGAATTCGCCTCCTTGTTAACCTTATGAATAATCCTTGGAAAAAAAACCTTGATTTGAGCGAGAAAATGGTTGATTTCGAAGTGGGGAGGGAGGGAGGAGGGAGGGATTTATTTATTTCCATATTAGAGAAGGCATAATCAAATATTTTGTTTGGGACATTTACAATTTGAATTTATGAAGGGACAAGAAATCCCCTTGCCGAATACCTATTTTAGAAAATCATTGATGTCCTGCCACTGTCAGACAAATCTCTGAATATTAATTGTTTTGAAATGAGAGAGAAAAAGAACATTGCTGTCTCTATGGTACTTTATACCAATGAAATTACGACACCGAATCGATTATATCTACATAATTTGAGAGAACCAAGTGATGTTTTCAATTGTTTAAATACTGATTTTTTTTGTTCAAATGTGTACCAATATCTATTTAATTTCTTTCTCTTCGACATCCAATGTCCAAAGCAAATCTATCCGACCCATGTTGTTGTATTTTCTCATTTTGAAAAAAAAAACATTATTTTCGGTTGCATCATTTCACATAAAAGGATTTACTTTTTTACTTTTAGTCATTAGAATATATATAACAAAAATTTAAATTTAAAGCCATGGTTATAACATATGGATATGTATGTAGTCGTATATAGAGCAGGTAAACCCGTTAACAAGTGAAGAATTATGGAACATCATTACTGGCCAGCAATCTGTAATAGAATAAGCAAATATACATTTTATAACAACACGCAATCAGAATGATTAAATAAATATATACTTACAACAACAAGATGTCCACTTTTATCACGTATAACTCCTGGTTCTCCGCCACCCGTTTGTATATCGATAACACCTGATTTGCCCTTAGCCATATTGTGCACCAAACTGAAATAGAATTACAAAAACAGAACAAATTAGAATCCATTGTTGAGAGCATGGAAAATAGTAAAACTTACGAATCTCTCTCCACAATTTTCAATACATCCGCAGTGCCCACAGTATCAATAATGTATGTGCAGAATTCAATAAGATATGGTATCTCAAGAATAAGATCACCTTTGTCCTTTTTCAAATCGAGGGGAATACGAATTACCATTAAGTCATCACTGTGATTGGTTAAATCGAAGTCAAGTTTCTCTAGAGGTAAACGATGTTTTTGTTTGTAGGTTTTTCCATCCAAAACATAAATGGCCTTATTGCTCAGCAATATAAAACGATCACGAGGCTTGTAACCATGACGATCGTATTTCGTGCAGGCAGAAGAATATTTCAGAGTTTCACCATTGAATGAGTTGTTAATAAAACTGTTAACGTTTGTGTTATGTTCACTCGGTATACGATCAGTTTTGAACCATTGTGATACGCTGGCCGGATAACTGCTCTTTTTATCTATAAAAAATAATGAGATTTAAAATATTTAATTTATTAATTGAATTATTTAATTTTCAGTAACTTCTCATAAAATATTCAGATTTATTAGTTGTGTGCATTACAAACGATCGGTGTCGACTAGAATATATAAATTTTTAATCCAAATAGTAAAACTACTTTTTCCTCAACTACCTAATCGAAGTAGACCACCTTCGATTAGTGGCTTTATGACCATATAATTTAAAAGTTAATGTATTTCCCAGCTTGTTGTAAAGTAAACCAACGATTTCCAGTACAATCTCGAAAGAAAAAAGATAATCTACAAATGAATAGGTCACCATTTAAGATTTCTTGAGGAAATCAAAATCAAAAATTAAATTCTTATTAAAAATTGCTGCTCATAAATTTGAACAATTGCTACATCTAATTTAAAATCAGATTTTAGAAATGGTCTAATTTACCTATTAAAATTTGTAATTCTCAGCTATACAACTGACAAACGTTATCCCAGGATGCAATCCACTCTAATACATTATGCGTAAATCTCCACCCATTACAATTCAATGGCCCCGGTAATAAACCAATCATAAAAAAATTATAATAAATTATCAATTATTTCCCCTTACCTTTGAATACTTTTTCGGCCAGAACCTTCAATTCAAATTGTCGTTTACGTTCCTCCGATAATGCCAAACGATATTTACGTGCCAAATGTAAACGATGCAGACGATGTAAATATGTGGAGGCCTCTTGACAATGTGATGGCGCCGATGGCCATCTCATGTCCATAACTTTAGTGGGCAATTCTTTAGCTAATCTCAACAGCCACATGCGCTTGGCATTGGCAATGAACTTTTCGTTGTAACCATTGGGTGGATCGTTGCGTGTAATGAACCCTTTGATAAAGGCGCGTATCTTATCGGCTGCTTCACGGCGTTTTTTGGCAGCCTGTTGGGCCAAATAACGACGACAGTATGACTGCAAGATAATCACCTGTTCACGTAGTTTCAAATATTTACGACGTTGCACGCGTCCCTTCCAGCGGGCTTGTAAAATCGCCGCAATGTCATGTTTCTTTTCCTGGAAGGCATCTTCAGTTTCGAACAGGGTTTTGGGGAAACGAATGAAAAGTTTAGTTTCGCCTAGGCGATAATCTTCAGGACCATAGTTCAATTCTTTAACCAAAATTTTCACTCCCTCTTTGGCTGGGCCGTTGTAGTTTGGCCAGGTTTGCTTGCTCAAGCACTTGTAGCGATTAAGGAACAGTTCATAAAGACGGCGATAAGCAAAACCAGCTCTGCGTACTCTCAAATTTTCCATTAGACCCAAATATTTGACTTGGTGCAATACCAATTGATCGTCAAAGACATCGGACTTTTGCAGGTCATTGGGTTTAATGCAGCGAATATAGGAAGGTTCTTTGCACATAAGAATATCCATTAAATTATTCAGGGAATTTCTGAATTGGGTAACGGCAGTATCGGGCCTCTTTTTCTCCAAGTACTCTGCTTCGGGGAAGCATACACGCACCACATGGTTATCGGCCTTGCTCATGGTCTCCTTCAAGTCACGGAACAACAAGTCGTTATTCTTATCCAGGAATCCAACAACATTATAGGTTACATCGCCGGCATAGTGGACCAAACGGAATTCGTCACGTCGCATAGTCTTTTGCACCTGAATTGGTGCCTTTTCATGGCACAAATAGTGAGCATGGTCACCCAAGCGATCGCTCAGCTTGGACAAGAAAGTCAAATCGGTGGGTTCACCAGGACGCAAACATTCCTCATCCAGAATGGAAATAATGCCCTTGTGTTTCTCTTCGATTAGATTGCAAATGACTTTATTGTCGAAGTATTCGACAGGCACCCATTCAATACCCTCACGTCTGTATTCATCCTGCTCAGACTTCAGTGTCAATTCAATAAACAATTGTTGCAACTTTTCATTGCAGAAATTAATGCAGAATTGTTCAAAACTGTTGGTCTTGAAGATTTCAAAACCGTAAATATCCAAAATACCCATGACATTGTTGCGAGCAGTGCGCAAGTCTTTGGCTTGCAATGAGACATTCAAGCGTTGTACCAGCCAAGAAAACAGACGATCGTAGATGGCTTTGGCCAGGGCATCGCGAGCATAAACGGCCATTTCATGATTCAAAGGCGATGTGACGACATCACCTCGGGCATCAATGGTGCGATGAGTTAAGGCATTTTTCAATTCCTCCACATGGACGCCCAGGAGATCGGCAATAGTGCGAACACATTCGATATTGGTGATTTGGGCTTTGCCTTCTTCTTCGGTGAATTGTACATTGCCCAAGTGCAAAACACTGGCGATAACATTGAGGATTTGTCTTTGCTCTGTTTCGGTGAAATCGATGACTTGCATGGCCTGCATAACGTGGCGGAAGTTTTCGGCATCGTTGATCGACGAGACAATACCCTTGTCCTGGAAAATAAATTAACAAAAATATATATTAATGATTTTTTGGATGCAATTGTATTGCATTGTATATTTGTATATCCTTCTACTTACACCATCACTTAGATAGGCATAATCTTGCAAAGATCGTGTCAACTTCATTGATTTCAGTTGATCGTCAGTAGCACCAGCCAACAGTTGGTAGAAAATGTGGAAATTACGTTCGCCACTGTTCTGATTGATTACACGTGACTTCTCCAGTAAATACTTTAGAATATTGCCGCCAATTGGAGTGCCGGTAAAATCGAATTGGATGTCCATATATTTGCCGAAGCGTGATGAGTTATCATTACGATTAGTTTTGGCATTTCCGAATGCCTCCAACAAGGGATTACTCTTCAAAAGTTTATCTTTGACATTTTCAATTGTTGCCTGGTTGCCGGAACAGGCGGCAATATATTGTAGAACTTTTTTTGAGGCTTCAGTTTTGCCGGAACCACTTTCACCTAAAAAATAATGAAAATAATATAAGTAAATGAATATTTTTAATGGGAATTCAAAGTGGGGGAGGATGATTCACAATTTGTTTACCCTTACATCTTATTAGAAAGATACCTTTACCTTGTTTACCCTTACATCGTAATAGAAGGATAATGGATAACTTATGTGTATATAATTTTTAAGCCCATAATCCTATATGAGAGTGCAATACTTCTATATATACGCCAGTGATCAGAATATAACTCTACGTCGACTTATATGATTGGAATATACTTTTTTGTTTATTGAAACCATTATAAATGCCTTGGAGGGTGAAAATAATTATTGCCGAAAATTAATATAGGGCCATGTCCCATTCATATTCGGAATTGTAAAATTGGCATTGTCAATGAACTTTTCATTGTTACCATTGGGTGGGTTGCGTTGTAATGAACCCTTTGATAAAGGCTCGTATCTTATCGGCTGCTTCATGGCATTTTTTGGCAGCTGTTGCGCCAAATAACGACGACAATATCATTGCAAGATAATTACCAGTTCACGTAGTTTCAAATATTTAAGACGTGGCACTCGTCCCTTCCAGTGGACTTGTAAAATCGCCGCAATTTTCCTGGAAGGTTTCTTTTCCGTTTCGAAAAGGGTTTTGGGGAAACGAATGAAAAGTTTAGTTTCTTCGGGGCCATTTTCCAATCGAAGGGGGTGAAATTTTTTGAATTTTTTTTAGGGAGTGAATTTTTTTACGGTTCTAGGAGGGTGAAAATAATCATTGACGAATATTAATACAAGGCCATGTTTTGATTCAGTGCCCACATAATCCGATTCATATTCGAAATTGCAACATTTTTATTTACATTTTTCATCCGGCGGGTGAAAAATATTTATGCAGAAAATTTGTTGGTACTTGTATCAATTTGCAACCGATGCACAGTGGGTTAGAATACCCTGTTTCCTTGGATTAATTAAAAAAATAAATTTTAAGTATCGTTAAAAATTTTTGCACACGGTTAAAACATATAAAATTCTACATCACTTGTCGTTGAAATAAATGTCAAAAGTGGACTGGTGTTTTTGTAGTGAAACTTCAAAGTCAAACTTCATACAAATTTTTGTGCCAAAAAAGGCTGAAAAAAGTGAAAACGTTCCCGTTGAAAATTTTATTTATTTTAAAAAGTATTGTAAAAGTTAAACATTTTTCAACGGAACCATGAAATTTAGGTTATTATGCAAATACTTCGTTAACATTTGAGTATGAAATTGTGTTTGGAAGTGATTAAGATTTAGTTATTTATATTGAAAATGCCAAAAAAATTAATATTTTTATATTTTAAATGGATAAATAGTTATTATTCGTCCACATTCGTGTCATAATTTTTGGTTTATATTAAAGAGGACATAAATCTGTGTTATATTGCAAAATTTTACGCTGCCCTTTTGTGCCTTTTAGAAGCTATGCATTGTTTAATACAAGTGTTGCAGCAGTCAAATTAGCTAAAAGTCACATTGATCTCGTGGCTGGTGCTGTTGTTGAGTGTTGTGTTTTCTTGTTTTTCATGTTATTTTTTCTAATTATTTTATTGTTGTTTTTTTGTTTCTTTTAATAATATTCTTTGTTACAATAATATTTTTGTTTTTGTTTATTTTAATAATATTCATTGTTTTGACAAATAGTGATTGTGATGTGCAGTTTCAAGTAGTCAGGTAAAAGGGTTCTTTATTAGCATTTTTTTTATAGGTACAAGTTCGAACGTTGTTTTTTATAATCGTCGAAGCTTATGATGAATTCGAGCGCTCAAGCAATGAATGACAATATGACATTTTTAGCTAAAGAAATCAAAAAAACGCACCAAAATTTGCCGAAATAACAAAAATATATGTTAATTTAATAAAAATGCACGTGTCGGTTATAGCTGTATCCAGTGGCCATGAGATTAATAATGAAAAATATCAAATATATGCACACAATACAGGACGACTTTTTGTTGAAACGTATCCTTGCCTACCACTTTGCACAAGTTTTTTATTCAGGGACCCGAAATTGTGTCAAATGCCCTTTTACATATTGAGCAATTATCAGAAGTTGGTGATGCTGCGGACAGAGATGGCCTGTCAGAAACAGTGACGTAAATGACATACATTTCTGACGTATAATACATACGTCAGAAACGTCGGAAACCCACTCAAAACCATTATGTTTTTTTTATAAAAAAGCTATTTACATTTATCGATTTGGAAATAACGTATGCTTTACTCACATTCATATCGAATATCAAAATTTTTTTCTTAAAAAAATTCAGAATTTTTTTATCAGTTCTAGTAAAGAATAGCCAGATATACAGTAAAAATAATATATGTTCTTGAAAATTACTGTATATGGTGATAATATTGAAATAAATGACGTTTACTACATTTTATACAGGTATATTACGTTTTCGACGTTTACACCTTTTTGGCAGTCGAAAACCTGAAAATTCGTCATACGGACCATCCCTGGCTGCGGATGATGATGATGTGGATGATTAACTTTAAGATGTATAAAATTCAATGTTTAAGTTATCATATTGTAC
Source organism: Musca vetustissima (assembly GCF_032173495.1). Lineage (NCBI taxonomy): Eukaryota > Metazoa > Arthropoda > Insecta > Diptera > Muscidae > Musca > Musca vetustissima. The sequence goes on from NW_026888547.1 coordinate 51,708, forward strand.
TCCTTGCACTATATACCTACACTGATATTTGGCACTACTTAATAAAATTATACTCAAATATACTTAGAAAACATTTTTTTTAAACTTATTTTAATGGTATGAACTGAAAAATAAAGAAAAATTATTCTAACATTGCTTCCCTGATTTGATCCAAGAAAACATCGTACTCTAACCCACTGTGCGATGGGGCTGATATTTACATTCCCGGTTCTTGGAGGTCAAAAAATGTATTTTTAGAAAAGTTTCAATATAGTATATTGAGGACCTTAGGAATATTTTTCAACCGAAGTGGCAGTAATTTGACATTCCAATGAAATTCGGATATATCGGACCGTTTTAGTCCCCCCTTATATTCGTTTTTTTGTATTTTGGGCATTTTTCTTAACTAAATTGACTATAATTTGGAAGTTTGGGGTCACATTGGATAGAAAATATCACAACCAAAAATGACCAATATTGGTTTTTGGGCTAGCTCCCATATAACTGTATCTACAAAATTAATGTATTTTCGCGAGTTTGGGCACGTTTTTTTTACCAACTTTTACATTTTGAAGTCTCATTAGGTAGAAAATTTTTCTATGAAAAAAATGTCCATATGAGCCCAAGTTTCAAGATAGACCGCATATAAGCGAATCCTTCATTATTTCTTGGGTTCTTATTTGGAGTAAAATTTTCTTACGAAAAATTATTAATATCGATTCAAGGTTTGATATAGCCAACACATTACGGTACCCTAGATTTTCGATGTTTTAAGGATTTTTCCTCCAATAGTATCTTTAGTTTGATATTTCGGTTTTTTCAGGGCAGTAGTTTACCATGGGTAAATATCCTGATCAATTTTATGTTTCTTTGAGATTTGGAGGATATACTGAGTTCATCCCGGCGAAATTTCTTTTACTTTCCCAGTAACATTTACACAGTAAAATTTGCAGAGAGTAAAATACGAATTTTTCCTTCTCTAGAGAGAAAATTGAAAAACGTAAACGAACAACATCCAGTAAAAAGATTGTATCGACACAGCTGATTAAAACAACAAACAATTTGGCGCAAACAAAAATAGCAGCATTTTAATTAGAAAAATGGATAACAAGTGGAAAATTTATGTTGTTTATAAATATTTGGGTTCTCTTTATACATTTTAATGTTTGATGATACAAAATCAAAATAAATTTCGAAAAGCAACCAATTTGCTTGAGAACAATTTTGTTGTTTGTTTACAAAACATTACAAAACAGCTGATTAAATATCAGCTGATTGTACAAGAACAATTTTACTGAGTAAATTTTCCTTGTAAGAATTTGGAAAAACTCAGTAACACAACTGTCAAATCTACTCTCTAAATTCACTCTCTTTTACTGGACTTTTGGGTAAACGAACAACATTTTGTAATAATTTGTACAAATTCTTGAGTACCTAACGAATGAACCTAATGATTTTACTTCAAAATGTGTAATAATTCGATATAAAAAATGACAGAAAGATACAATTGACCTTTGAACTTTACGTACTTTTTTGTTAAAAAATACCAACAAATTTTATTTCATTTATTTTTCATTGTTAATATATATCATCGATGTATGTCGAATAAAATAATTTACTCTCATCAAAATTGTATTCAGAATTTTAGTACTTTAAAGGTTCTTATCATCATCAAACACGAAATGCAATCATACTTGTCTTTCAATTTCATATGAAAAAACGCAAACTTTTTAGAGATTTTGGCAAATATTTACGTATACAATGGAAATTCTATTTACGTAGAACTGTCGACAGACAGACAAACATACATACAAACATTTGTTCAGCTTGCATATAAGAAAACATACAAATCCACATTTCAGACATACTAAATAATTGCTAAAAATAACGGTTACTTACCAGAGATTAGAACACACTGGCCTTTATTTTCTTCAATCAGTGAACGAAAGGCGTTATCAGTAACTGCAAAACTGCAAATTTGAAAAAGAAAAAAAAAATAATAAGAACATGATATAACAAAGCGTTAAATGAAGAGCCAAATAACATTGGCATAAATCATAGTATATAATCGAATATTATTATTTTTATGAAGAAGAAAATTTACAACAAATAGATTGGGAAAAAATACAAGACAACAATTCAATACTTACATGTGTGGTGGTATCTCATAAAAATGTTTATTACGATATTCCTTGATGTCATTTTCCGTATAAATTGGCAATTGTTTATAGGGATTTACCGATATCAATACTTGGCCAATATATGTCTAAAAGGTGGAAGAAAGGGGGAGAGGTGAAATCCTAATAAAATTGTTTATATGACGGTGTAATGGTAAATTTCTTACATAGATAATATTTTCCTGGAAGCGTTTGCGTAAATTATCAATAAATGCCTCTTCCGATTGATAATTTTCCAAGAGTACAAAATCTTGTACACCAACGCGATCACGATCGTGAAGTCCACGTTCCATGGCTGGTTTTGAGTCGCTGTAAAAAAATAATAACATGTTTTTATTATTATTGTGGAATTGGTATTTATCTTGAATAACAATTTGCTTAGCTAATAGTTTTAAATTTGCCAATATTTGATGCCATCTTGTTCTGCCAATTTTGGGGAAATTGAAATACATTAAATTTTGAAACTAAAAGGCAAGTTTATAAATTTAGAAAATATGAAAACAAATGCAGTGTTATAAAGTGAAAAAAAAACACTTTATAATATTTCAGATCAATAAAAGAGAAAATGGAGAACTATTTCGATTAATAAAATACCCTTTGAATTTTCCCTCAGACACAAAATGGAAGATTTTGTAACTCTGATGAAACCTGCATCGGTAGTACGTTTTGAGCACGTTCTTCAACCAAAGCAATTTAGTATTTTTAATCCTTTTTGTGTAGGAAATTTTCATACCAAAAATGATCAATATTGGCGCTCTCTTTAGGATAGCTTCCCAATACAGGTACCTCCATAATTTCGGTAGTTTGAGATTTTTTTTTTTAATTTTTTCTATCAATTTGGTTTTTATCTGATTTTTTGTGCTTTCCTTGGGTAGCAAAAATTTCAACCAAAAAATATCAATGTTGGTCCACAATTTAGCGCAGCCTGCAAGAATATACTATCTTTTACTGCGATTAAAAAGTTTTCTTTATGATATCGAAGATTCTTTATAAAGCAGATTCTTGCAGTACGGGAACAGACTAAGTACCTCCTAAATATCGGAATTTTGGAAAATTCTATCACCGAATTGGCTATTAATTAGTATTTTGAGTTCTCATTGGGTAGTAAATCTTTCTAGCAATAATTGTCAGTTTTGGCATAATTTTTAGCGCATTTTTAGTGATTTTCGAATTAATGAGGTTCACTATGTTGTGTAAAAAATTCATATGAATATCTCTTATACACTCTAATTGAGAAGCTGTAGAAGTTCCTCTGTCCCATATAAAGTGTGAGTAAATTGAAAATTTAAAACGCAATCATGTTTTTTTGAGTTATGTCTGTCTTGCCACAAATGAGCGATATGATACATCCCAAATTATTATATTGTGGAAAGTATGGTTTGTTCTCAAGAGAAAAAAAAAGATTGCTACCAAAAAATATCAGTAACGGTCCACTTTTAAGGGTAACATGGTACAATAATACAAGATAGGTGAATAACAAAGGTGAATAACAAAAATGCAATTCTGAATTTAATTTGTCTTTATAATATTTCACATGGTTGGCAACATCAACATCGAATTCAAGTAGAAATTACGCACTTTGACAGTTAATAAAGACATCAGCTACGCTAAATGAACTACATATTCATTGTGCCATGGCTTAGACCATGATTCAAAAATATGGTGATGTATCAAAACAAAACCTTGTTTTTTTCTCGATTATCTGTCAAAAATTTTCCTTATAAATTGACCAATGGTTGGCAACACTGCACATCGAGTTCAAGTAGAAATTACCCACTTTGACAGTTAATGGCTTAGACCATGATGCAATAATAAGGTGATGCATCAAAACAAAAACCTTTTTTGTCTCGATCATCTGTCAAATGTTTCTTTATAATATTTCACAGGGTTGGCAACATTGCACATCAAATTCAAGTAGAAATTACGCACTTTGATTTCATATTTATTGTGCCATGGCTTAGACCATGATTCAAAAATATGGTGATGTATAAAAATAAATACATATGCTTTTTTAACCGACCATCTGTCAAATTTTATCTATTCCTCATGGTTGGCAACATTGAACATCGAATTCTTTTGACAGTTAATCGAATAGTCAGCAGCGCCAAATGTATGGAAAAATGTTTAATATGGATCCATGTTTTGACATATTCGCCATGGAAAATGTCCCCAACCATTTGTGCATTTAAGTACATAATTTGAAAACACAGCTGCTTTTCTTATCGGTTAATGTTATTTACGTATTTACTTTTTTCTGTTTGGCTATCACTATTAAAGTAAAAGATTTATAACATTGATCCATAAATTCTTAGACGCCGGTTCTTAGCCCACATAAATGTCGAATATTATAAAATCGAACAATCTTATCGATTTTGTTTTTCTTCAAAGTAATGGGTATTTTATTGTTGTTTTTGCTCGCTTAATTTTGTTTTTAATCAGCAAAATGATGGTAAATCCATTATTTTTTTTCTTTGCCAAATTGTTATATAACTATAGGGGTAAGCAGTTGTGCAAAAGCCACAGTAAATTCTATTAATATTTATCGCTAACATTGAATTGATATCAGGGCGAAAAAAATATTTAATTAACCTTCTACTTATATAGAAATGTGGATGTAAGTGTGTTTGCAGGGCAATAACTTACATTTGTCACTTATCTAGTTTTTCTTTTTAATATACATATTTGTAACATTTTAAAATACTGTTAATGAACTTGAGATTTACAATAAACACTTGGGTATTCTAGCATTTTGTAGGACGCTATCAAAACTCTTCAAGACCTTCAGAAATCCAAACACAAACCCGAATCGTTTCTAGATATTAAGAAATTCAAATTAAATATTTTTTCCACAAAAATGCTTGAAAAAATCTCTAGTTTTACACCTTTTTCATATGTTGTTCAAAGCATTTCAATTGCAATTCGAGAATTTCATTTGTAAGTAGACAACTCAGTTTGTAATTCATTACATTTCAGTTTTAATTTTAAACTTTCCATATGAAATTCAAAAAAATCCATTTGAAATTTTAAGAATTTCAATTGTAATTCGTATATTTTCATTTGAAATTCGTAAAGCTTTATTTGAAAGTCAAAGGAATCCGTTTAAAATTCAAAGAATTCTATTTGAAATTCATAACATTGCACTTGTAATTCATAAAATTTCAGTTGCAATTCGTAACAATTAATTTCTGTTCCACTACTTTTTTAATAGTAAACGTCAGAAGAATCAGAAGTAGGCATTCCTGTTTACCATTTACCAAATTTATCGAGTAAAAACTCTACAAAGAGAACGCCATTTTGTTTTGTGCTCTCTTAAATTTGATTCAATGTTTTACCAGTTTTGCGGGTTGAGGAACGGGTTTCAAGTAAAAAGTTGCAAAATTAAATGATATGAATAACAAATGAAATGTTATGTATTTCAAATCAAATGTTATGAATTTTGTAGAACACTTTGTGTTTCAAATGCGGCTAGGACCTCGAAAACAACTAAAATGGGACGGAAACCCTTATCAATAATAAAAAATTCTGCTAGAACGTATTTAACCTTCCTAAAGGTCGTTTACATTGAACCGGATTTGGTTAACCGAGTGGGTTTAAATTTTCAATTCCTTTGATTATATGCCAAATAAATCATCATAAAGTAGGTTAACCCGGTAAAAAGTTATAATGTAAATGCCGTACTAGAATCCTGTTTACCAAATCACAGCCACATGGATTGAAAATGTGGATAGGTGCCTAAAACGGGCCTATATATGAGAGGTATGTCAATACATCGACCTATATTGATCTTTTTTGCGTATTTAACATCTAAAGAAGCAGTAATTCTAATATACAGTCACTTCTTTGAAACAAAATGTAAAACTTTTAAAATATTGAAAATAGGACAGGGACGTTATACGGCGTTTATACGGCATTTACATTAGAACTTTTTACCGGGTTAACCTACTTTATGAGGATTTATTTGGCATATATTCAAAGGAATTGAAAATTTAAACCCACTGGGTTAACCAAATCCGGTTTAATGTAAACGACCTTTTACTTAGAACTTTTTACCGGGTTAACCCACTTTATGAGGATTTATTTGGCATATATTTAAAGGAATTTAGACCCACTGTGTTAACCAAATACGGTACAATGTAAACGTACTTTTACGGCTTTTATCCTCGAAATGTTTACTTAAAAATCGATTTCATCATTTTTTTTATTTAATATGAACCTATAAATTTTCAAGAATATCTGATTAAAATTTCAAGTGAAAATCTCAACAACTCTTGAAGATATAGCCGATTTATTCTGTCAATATCAAGCGACGACAAGAGTGCTTCTCAAACTTCAAACGCGTTTTTCTCGATATAGTGTATTTACGTTTGACGGGCACGATAACTCAAAAACTATTAATCCAATCGGTTTCAAATTTTAACACGTTAGTTTAGACCTATATGGCTATCGTATGAACAAGGATAAATCCAATCGGTGAAGATCTTGCATATTTTCCAACTTAATTTTTATCCGAAAATTGGTGATTTTCGAAAAACTAATTTTGCTAGGTTCGCCATTTTCCAAATTTTTGAGCGAAGTCAATAATCCTAGTTCACACCAGAGCCAGTCTTTCTAATTTCGTTGGAATTTTGAGATTCGGATGTTCCGGTGATCGGTCCTTAAATCGAAATCTAGCTCTCACATAAATAAATATGCGTTAAAGTTGGATTCGTTCAGTTCCAATCCACTCATTATTTGTATATTTTTTAGGTTAAAATACCAGTCGTGGTATTGATTTTTCTTTACTTTAAATATATCTTTAAAAAAAATAAGAATATTTTATAATCATTCATTATTTCTTAGAAACAGTTGGAGAAATATTGGAATACTCTCATTTTTGTTGAAAATTAAACACCATCTCTTATTTATATTATAAATTGTTTATATTCATCTAGGCACATTGTAAATAACTGCTTTGTTTAGTATTCTTTTGTTTTTTGTGCGTATGTGTGTGTTTTTTTCTTGACACTTTGTTTATTTGTCATCATCTTCATCACCATAGATACCTTGGCATTTTGTAATCCTTTTTTGTTTTCTTGCCAAATTAAATAAAAAACAGTTAATTGATTTCTGATTTCTGTCGAGCGTTAAATTAAATTCCAATTTAACGATGCGTCGTCGTTAACACCCGTATGTACATAGACTCGAGGTAGGAACGGATCGAACTGTTCCATTAAACCGAACGAATAAAAGTTTTTAATAAATTTTGCTTTGGCTGGTTATCTTGGCAATTTGTTCTTTTTCATTGGCGCAATAATTGGGAGCACTACCAAAACGATTAGATAATACAATCGGGCATAATATATACGCTATTTTTGATGGCCTCGTTGCTATTTCGTGTGTGAATTTTATTGTTGTTGTTCTTTTACTGTTCATAACTTTTGCTCCGATGAAGTTTTGGCGATGTTGTTTATTTCTCCCCATATCGTAAATAGTGGTATTCACAGGTTGAGGTGATGCACACAGTTTAGCAAACAATATAATAAGAGTAGAACAACAACTACACACACAACCTCTCAATATTATAGTCAGATTTTTTTGATTTCCTTTAATATCTTATCATTAATGTGTAGAGCGATGTTACACCTAATAGACGTCAGAGATTGATATTTGGGAGACCATTGATAATATTGGAGGCTATATTTACTTTTATCATTATCATTATTATTATTTTTGCACTATATTGTCGAAGAGAGAAATAACGATTTTTGGCCACATTTTTTTATTTATACATATGTCTGATGTTTAATTTTCGTCTTTCTTAACATCGTTTTCATTCACAACTGGCATAAAAAAACGAAAATCATTCTGATATGTTTATGGATTGGTTTCTTTACTTTTATTTTCATTTGAAAAAAATCTTTCAATTAGGAAATTAGTTATAATGAAAAGAGGTGTTGTCTAACACACAGGAAATGCGTAACTATATGGAGCTATCAGAGTTATAAGGGTGGAATTTTAATTCATTTTTTGAAAAAGTATCTGAGGTATAAGAGTGATTTTTTTAAGTGGATTTTTAAAGGAATTTTTAAAGGAATTTTTTGAAGAAGTATCAGAGCTATAAGCGTGACTTTTTAAGTATCTGAGCTAAAAGTGTGGAATTTTATAATATATATTTTTTGAAGAAGTACAGTGCTGCAAATGTGTATTTTTTAAAGATATTTTTTGAAAAAGTATCTGCACGTGAAGTGTGGATTTTTAAAATATATTTTTGGAAGAAGTACCAAAACTATGAGTGTGGATTTTTTAAAGTTGTATAAAGTTATATAAGTGTGTTTTTTAAGATCTTTTTTGAGGAAGTATCTGAGCTATTTGAGGATTTTTAAAGATATATTTTGAAGAAGTATCCGAAGTGTGGATTTTTTACAGATAAGTGTGGATTTTTTACAGATAAATTTTGAAGAGATATCTGAGCTATACGTGTGGATATTAAAGTATATATTTTTTGAAGAAGTATCAGAGCTATAAACGTGGATTTTTTTAAGAATATTTTTGAGTAAGTATCTAAGCTGTAAGTGTAGATTTTTGAAAGATATTTTTTGAAGAAGTATCTGAGCTATAAACGTGACTTTTTTTAAAGAATTTTTTTAAAGATATTTTTTGAAGAAGTATTTGTACAATAAAGTTACTTTTTAAACAAGTATCTTAGCTTTATGCGTGGATTTTTTAAAGATATTATCTGAAAAAGGACCTCTCGGAGCCCTTCAATACCGAACAAGGATTCAGACAAGGTGACAGTTTGCCGTGTGACCTGTTCAACATCATGCTGGAAAAGGTCATACAAGATGCAAATGTGAACAGAAATGGCGCTTTGTACATCAAACAACACATTTAACTCGCCGACGACATCGACATAATGGGTCGAACATTGAGAGCGATAATAGCCACCTTTGAACGAATTGAGTCTGCCAAAGTGGGACTGGCAGTAAATGACGAAAAGACCAAGTTGATGGTATCAACGCGCAAGACGTCCAGTAGATTCGGACCAACTGTGGAACATAAAAACTACAGCTTCGAGGTACTGAATGATTTCATATATCCCGATACCGCCATAAACAAAAATAATAACATCAGCTTAGAAATCCACAGAAGAATAGTGCTATGGTCTGAGTAAGCTATTTAAGAACAAGGCTACTTCTCGCCAAACTCACACTCTACAGGATGCTTATACTACCCATGATGTTGTATGGATCTGAAGCATGGGTACTTTCGCAAGCAGATAAGACAGTTTTGAGAGAAAAATTCTCCGGAAGATCTATGGACCGATATGCGTCGACGGTGAATATCGCCGTCGAATGAACCATATTTATTCTCGGACATCGACATAGTCAGACGAATCGAGCTGCAGCGACTACGTTGGCTAGGTCTTGTCGTAAGAATGGATGAACGTTCTGTCACAAGCCATCTAAGTAAATAAGTCAGGGCCCTAAGCGTGGATTTTTAATATAATTCATTGAAAACCTGTTAGGTTCATGACAAAAACGAGCTGCCAGAGCCATAGATTGTATTTTTAAAGTATTTTTTCAATAACTTTCAGGGATTAACGTCCAGCGCCATAATCATGAAATTTTTAAAGCTTTATTATTATTTTTAAATCAGTGTTTATAAAAATATTTGTTTAATATCTGTCAGGTAATTTGTGTAATTTTAAAGTTTTCTTTTTGTAAAATCCGTGTATATACCCTGGATTTTTAAATTTTTAGGAAATGTTAAAGTACGTTTACATTGTACCGGATTTGGTTAACCCAGTGGGTTTAAATTGTCAATTGCTTTGAATATATGCCAAATAAATACTCATAAAGTAGGTTAACCCGGTAAAAAGTTCTAATGTAAATGCCGTATTAGAGCTATAAAAGTAGATTTTTTTTAAATATTTATCAGGGTATACAAATGAATTCTTAGGAACTTTTTGAAGAACTAAAAGTCCGAATTATGTATGGCAATTTTAATTTTCTCAATTCTTTAATTTGTAGGTTAGAGAGTCGTCCAGAAACTGACTATTGCCGCAAGTAAAATTGCCTAATGTAATTTTGGTATTACCGTAGTTTTTTTGAAGAACTATTCGAACTATTAGTGTCTTTATTAAGAAAGTTTTTAATTGTTTATATAACAAAACATATTCTTAGGAACACATGTAAATTTTTTGTAAAGGTCCCATCAATGTTAGGGTTTGGAATTAAAAAATAATATTATATATATTATCTTAATCTTTTTTGTGTCTGTCAAAATTGTGTTCGTGTATCATTCATATTTCGGGATAGCCTGAACTTTGAAATTATTACAAAATTAAAAAAATCCCCACTTAACTGACGGAAATTGTATATCTATTTATATGCCCGATATTGAAGTCAACACAGCTTATCTTTATGACATTAAATAAAAATTGGCAAAAAAATAATTGTTTATCTAATTAATAAATAAATAAATAGCTTCATTGTCACAAGTGATTCACATTTTTATATAAAAATAATTATTAAATATATATTTTTATTTTATTGCAGCCGTGTACTCATTTTCTTATCATATTATGAAAAAAAAGAATTGTCAAAAAATTTAAAGAAATTAACTTCAGTGTTACTGTTTTTGATGTACTCAAAAAATAAACATATTTAATCAGAATGTGTCAAACTTAATCGTTTTTTTAGGATTTTAAATTTAGAATTTGTGGCAAAAAAAGTGGAGGGGGCTGTGGGAATTGCATGAGGTATCCTACGGTCATTTCATGTATGACTACATCATTATTGATTATTGTTATGTTGTTACTATTTGTTTGTATTTCATTTTGTTTCTTTTCATTATCAGTGTGCTAAATAATTTATTTAACACCAGTGTTATTGTTATTTTAATGAGTGCTTGTAAATAAATATTATTATTTATACATAAAACAAGGGAACGAATGAGCTGAGTTTGCTCTCCGAGCAGAGAGTAGTTAATTTACTATCAATTCAATGAAAGTAATGTCATTTAAATGTTAATAGATCATTTTTTATAATATTTAAAGAAAATGGTTCATTTAGCGCGATATGATCGGAAAGTAATGTAAAAATTATAACATAATCTCTTCCAAGTGGTTATCGTAAAAAATATAATCTATGATGATATGCCAATTATAGACAGGGATGGTCCGTGTGACGAATTTTTAGGTTTTCGACTGTCAAAAAGGAGTAAACGTAGAAAACGTCATATATCTGTATAAAATGTAATAAATGTAGTAAACGTCATTTATTTCAATATTATCAGCATATAAAGTTATTTTCAAGAACATACATGTATTATTTTTACATATATCTGACTATTCCTTGCTAGAACTGATAAAAATTTCTAAATTTTTTTGAGAAGAAAATTTTCAATTTTTTTATGGATTTGAGTAAAGCATGTGTAATATCCAAATTGATTAATGGAAATCGCTATTTTGTCAAAAACCTAATGAATTTGGGTAGGTTTCCGACGTTTCTCACGTATGTATTATACGTCGGAAATGTATGTCATTTGCGTCACTGTTTCTGACAGGCCATCTCTGATTATAGACTATTCTTTCTGAAAGTCCCACAGCTACAACCTTGATTTTTTTAGAAAATGTTATGATTAAAAATATTGCTCGCGCGGATTTTTAAAGATTTTTTTAAATGAATTTTCAGAACAATAAGTGTGGATTTGTTAAAGAAATTTCAAATTTACAGGCGTCGATATATAACGTAAATTTTTGAAGAAATGTCTGAGCTATTAAAGTGAACTTTGCGGACGATCAGAGCTATTAACCAGTTTTTTGAATATATATAGATATACAGGGGTATCCACTTCGTGTTTTCAAAAGTAAACGTAAATAAAACACATATTAAATATGTTTGCATGATATATTTTTATACCCTCCGGTAATTTGGACACGTTTTCGATCTATTAGGCTGTAACTTGGTATTTTGTATTCTCATCACTGTTACGTATTTTTCTCACGTCTTTTTCGGTATGTTCAAGGTCCTATCATAACCTCATGTTAATTTTAGATATTTTGAATGTCATCCTTAAAAGTTGAAGATTTATCTGCATAAAAATGTCTAATGTGTGTCAAATTGCATTATCTTGGTGTTCAGTTGATATCACCACGACGAGAAATTACTTGGTCAGGTAACGTCTCTTGCAATAAAACCATATTCGCTCGAGTTATGTGACATGTGGCACTGTTTTGTTAAAGCCGTATTCAATAGCATGCAAAAAAGTCGGATCATGAAGCTCGGTGGCTGTGCCAGAACCACCATTTTTATACCCTCAGCTTTATGTGTAATCAGGACATATACATTTTGATACGATAAAAATATGCCTCATCGGAATATTGGTTTAGACTCCATGTTTTTGGACCAAATCCTTTTCACACAAGTTGGAGTCGATTTACAAATGTCCGCCCGTCCGTACTTTTGTCGAAAGGGAGTAACCGATTTCTTCTAAACTTTGCACATCGTAATATTTCTTCCAAGCGTAAGGGGACCCCCCATTCTCGGTGTCAAATTTTTTTTAAATTAATTCGAATCTACACTAATTCAAGAATGTCCCTACAAAATTTCAAGTGAAAATCTCAAGAACTCTTGAAGATATAGCCGATTTATTGTGTCAGCATCCAGTGACGGCTAAAGGGCTTCTCAAACTTTAAACGCGTTTTTCTCTTTTGTGCATGGCGGGCACGATAGCACAAAAACTAATAACCCAATCGATTCCAAATTTTTACTCGTTTCTCTGTGAGTGTATAGCTATCGTATGAACTAGGATAAAGCCAATCGGTAAAGATCTTCCTTATTTTTTAACTTGGTTTTTGGTCAAAAATCGGCGATTTTCCAAATTTTTTTTTTCAAAGGTCCGCCATTTTGTTAATTTTAGAGCGAAGTCAATAATCTTAGTTCATACGAGAGCCAGACATGTACTCTTTCTAACACCGTTGGAATTTTCGGATTCCGATGTTCCAGTGAGGAGTTATCATGCCCGCCATCAAAAATAAGGACTTCTCTTTAATTACAAAAAACAACAACAAAACAATTACAATTTTTTTTTGTAAATAATTTTTCCTCTCTTTTAAATCTTCAAATATATATGTGCAAAGTTACAAACCTTAACAAACATTGGTATTTATTTACCAGCCCATTGAAAATCTTGAAAAATTAAAATCATGAAGGGGGGTTCCCTTAAATAAAGTTCGAATTAGGGGAATATCGGTTCAGACTTTCTGGTTCCGCCCTCAAAATGGTCAAACTTTTGCTGAAAATCGGACATCAGATGGGACCCATCGGTCCACTCCTTCTGGTACCTCCAACACAACGGGTCAAAATTGTCAATATTTATAAATCCAATATTAGGCTAACGGTTTTTCGGATTTGATCCAAACTGTGCATATCGCAATATTTCTTTCAAACTCAAATTATGTTCAAAGATGGGAAAAGCAGGCCCGTCCCACTCCTTCAGGTAACTCCTCCACAAAATGGTCAAAATTAAACAGATTCAAACCAAACATTGCTCAACATAATATTTTAACCATACCGGAATATTGTTGGGATATGGGACTCATCGGTTCACTCGGTCCACGGTCCACTCCTTCTGGTACCTCCCCCATAAAATGGTAAACATTTTGAAACTTTTTAAATCTAGTATAAAACAAATGGAATATCCAAACTTTCCTCATCGTAATATTTTTACATAGCGTAAATTGAATCCATAAATGGGCCCATCGGTCCACTTCATCTTATACCTCACCTACAATTGATTAAAATTGTTGTTCCAATAACAAAGGTGTGGAATGTTTGATGCCAAATATGGGCATCGTAATATTTCTTTAACATAATTTAAGTGGGAAAATTGGATCCCCCGGTTCAATCATTCATGTACATAACTCACAAAAAGCTCAAAATTTGACTGGCACTTCATTTCATAATATCATGCGAATGAACTATCCGATTTGAAATAGCATTTGCACAATCTAATATTTTAACCATGCCTGTATAATGTGGAAGATAAGACTTTTCGGTCAATTTCTTCTAGTTCCTCCTCCACAAAGGATAAACATTTTCATTATGAAGCGAAGATATATACCATAGGTAGATGAAGCTTTAATATGGGATCCGTTCATCCACTCCTTCTGGTAACATCCCACAAAGTTTCAACATTTTGAAAATTAGTTAATCCATTATCAAGATAATGTAATGTGTAATTTGATCCAAAATTTACAAACCTACATTACATTCTAAGATGAGATTTATAGAGCAGTCTCATCTGGAACCACTCCAACGATAGTCAACTTATTGAAAAATATACTTTAAATAAAGCGAATAATAAAACCTGTAGCTGTGATAAACCATAGGCTGGCAATGTATATATGTCGGCAACAACGACTGACATTTGTTATTTGTTGTAGTAGGTTTTGATAATTTATTTGCGTTGTGAGAAAGAAAGAAAGAAAGAAAAATGGTTCAACAAATTAGTTCGGCTGATGTCGATTTGCAGTCCCTACTTTTTTTAAACGGATTTTTTGAAGGCGAATCAGAGTTCAAACTTTGTATTTTGACAGATGATCGCATAAAAACACATGGTTTTTGATATATCACCTTATTATTGCATCAGGGAGCCACTGGTGGTAAAGAAGCAAAGTATCTAAATTCTTGATTTTTTGTCGTTGAACGTGGTAACTTTATTTTCTATTAGGCAAAATTAAGAATATTATACAAGCAAGTGTTCAACACCTTATGCCTAAAAGTATGCTATAAAAAATGAAATCAAAAGTTGCAGTAATAGCACAACCGAAGTAACCGGTTCATTCACATAAACATAATACGTGTATAAATTGAAATTGATGGCTTCTTGAAATATTATGATATTGAACACCCGCCTAATGTTTATTTTTCCAATCCTTAGAATGGAAGGCCGAGAAGATATCAATAAAGCTGTTAGTTCTGGTAACGAGCACGAACCAGTAAATAAAATAAAATTACTAACTTGTGTTATTGACGAATCACTATCAGAGAGTATGCCGATGATAGTGAATGTACTTCGATCATTAGGCTCGATTCGAAAAAGAGAAAATTCAAAGATAATCGTCCTCATAGTCAAAAACTCAAATAAAAAAATTTAATTTTCTTTTTTTAAAAAGAAAAAAAAAAACATTAAAATCCATTTTTTCCTTTACGGCCAGCATACCATTAAATTAATCTAACAGATTAGTTTTCTTTTTTAATTCTTAGATTTTCCCTATTAACGTTCGTTGTTCAATGTTCGTTTGTCGTAAGTATTATCGACATTTCGTCATAAAAATAACATTTTATGACCGATCGGTTTTGTAGGTTAATTACAACATTTTAATGTTATGAAAATAACACAAACTGTTTTCTGGAGATCAATAAACAGCATGTATCATTTTATGTGTGTGTGTGTGTGAGTTTTTATTTATGGAAACGGGATACAAATTTAATATCATCCCACACACACACAGACCACTCTTTTGATGAGTCCACCCTTTAATAAACTAACATTACTGGGAAATGTTTTCTTTCAAGTGGAAGACAACTTTACCGAACATGGTCTTTCAAATGGGAAAAACTGCGTAAAAGACCGATGCGCCTGGAAATCTTTTTTAAGCTCGGCTTATGGTAAACCATATTGACAGAGCATATAGGATCTAGTTTTGACATAGATCCATATAAAATTCACGTCTCACCGATGTTGCTATTCCGATGATACATTGCCTTATTGGGTTAGGGTTTTTATCTAAAAGAATAAACAAGACATTCTGATATTTTTTAACCGATGTGGCTGTAATTCCGCATACCCGGTTTTTAGTGAGTAAAAAACTTCTTCGCATAAACATGTGTATATAGTTCCGACCTTTAAGTATACCGATCGTCATATCTCGACTAGCTGAATCGATCTAGACATGTGTGTCCGTCCGTCTGTATAATTTGTAAACATGATACAGGCCACAGATATGGACCAATCTTTACGAAATTTTGCATGTAGGATGGGTTCTGGCCAATGAAGACTCCTATAGTATTTGGTAAAGATCGGTTAATATTTAGGGGATGAAATGGACCACAAAATGTTATGCTTGTCTGATTTTCTGGTCGCTCCAGAGGCCGCAATTATGGCCCAAATATCGCGAATTTTCACAAGAAGAATGGGATCGGCCAAAGTATAAGCATGCCTGTTTTGATTAAGATCTGTCAATATTTAGCGGGTCAAATGGATCCTGACTTTTGTGTGAAAAAGGACAAAATTTGTATTCTATATAGCGTATATATTTACCCCTGAAAGACATAGACCAGAGAAATTGATGGTATATCCAAGAGGAGCGGTTGACCTTTAAATTGATACCAATTATATTGTCGTATGTTCTCGGATGTGGGAGTTACTCTTAAATATTTGCAGGTGTCTACGTATTCAGATATTACTTAATAACCCATTACACCACACTGGAGGGCGGAAATATAAGGCTAATCGCTTTGAAATTTCCAAGAGGTTCCAGTTATGGTCAAGGACAACGCCTATAATGATCGGTGATTAATTTGTTGTGTTTTTTGGAGTCAATCTATATGCCACAATTTTAAGCCGAACATCACAACACAACCTGGGGGGAATGGAATATGGACAAGTACCGAATATTAGAAATATTCGGAAAATATATCAGTATAAGGAAGGGGTTCTGTTGACCTCTAATCGGGCAAGAGGGTGCAACTATCACGAATAAAAATCCGCAGAAAGTTAGAGTCACGTGGTAGTTGTGTAGCGTATCGTATGGTCGGCCCCGTCCGAATATACTGCTCCGCTCACTGGTTTTTATTTTCCGTATCATTTTATGTATTTTCTTGGTCAAAGGCGAAACGAAAGTGGCTCTAATTTGGCATTCCGGGTTCATGATGGATTATAAACTTTGTCGCAATACATGTCTGCAATAGTATCCATTTTAGGTATTTCAACTTTGTTAGATATATTTTCCAACAGAATGGGCAGTACATAAAAAAGTTCTCGTCCCATTTTTAATATTTTGATGGTCCAAGGTCCAACCTGTATGTGCCTGTAATTTGGCATTCTGGATTTTTGGCGGGTGAAAAACTTCTTCCTATATATACCCATTTCATTACATATGTAGTCTTCTTACAATGGCCGCGATACATTTCAGGTATGATCTGGCCCTTAGACATATTTTGGTAAGGGTCCCGACAGATTTCAATTATTTTCAATGGTTAACTTTTGGTTCTTGGCCTGGTCGAACACCTAAAAGTTTCTACTTGTTATATATTATATAAAAAATCAGCGATTTAAAGAAGATTTCGGTTGTTTTCGAAATAAACATCCAAAATTTATGGAATTTTTCAATAAAAAATATTGTCAAATATTCAATTTGATATCAACATTGTTGTCCTCTTCGAGAGGTCTTTCATTCATTTATTACAGTTAACAGTTATTTGACATGTTTATCACATTACAGTTTAAATATTTATTTAATAAATATGATGTGTATATGTGTGTATATATTTACTAGTACCACTATTCAAAAGTGAGAACAAAAACGTTATTATCTTTCGCCAACCTCATTATTATGCAAATAAATTCGAACGTGATAATGACAAGTCGCTTTTTAATAATCCGAAGACTTGACGACGATGTCGATGATGATGACGATGATGATTCATAACAACAAATGGTTCAATGAAATTTATTTATGATCGCCGGCTACACCAATAACAGGGTGACGATTTGAATGCTGAATAAAGTATTTAGGATCTCCCGATGAAATCATCGCAATTTGCAATTGTGGCAAATTTTGACAATGCATGAACAATTTTTGGGAACGAGGTTTGTTCGGAAGTTATTGTTAGGCGATTTTCTTTTATTTGTTTAAATAATGTTTTCATTTTGGTTTGGTTTTTTGAATTCAACTTTTAATTTCAAAATTGATAGACTAAAACCATGGTCGTTTAAAAAAAATGATGAGATATAAACTGAAACTCAACGAGAACATAAAAAATACAAAAATTTGTTATACTTTCTGAACAAATCTCGTGAATACTTGTAAGTGTTTTGTGGTATTGAATGAATTATTAATGGCATTTATTCCTATTAAATTTGGGGTTTTGGTGTTCTTGGAAATTACGATTATGTGCAATATTTATTTATATATGGTTATTTTGTATGCGAATACAAAACGACAAATATTATTATATACCTTTGTACAAGAACATGTTATTAATTATTTGTCACTATTTCGTCAAGACTTATTTAAGCGGAAAATAACGATTGGCATTGAAACAAATGTTCGAAAATTCTTTACCTCTTGCTTTATAATTATTATCAAATTACATACAGATGTGATACACAATATAGCACTGTCCATGGACAAAAATATTAAAAAACGTCAGTCGGTGTTGCCGATAAATATTTTATATTTATTCTTATATTGGTATGCTACTGTTGTTTAAGAAGGTCATTTTTTAATTCATAATTTTCAAAAATGGGAAGGTCTGGTGAGAGTTGACAAAGATGATGAACCCATAGAGAGTTGCATTAATCTATGTTTGGTGTAAACATTTAGGTCTTCCAAGACCACACCGGATTCATCATCCACTCTATATTATGTATATGTTTTTATTATCTATGAGAAGTTCCACAAACCCTATAGACCCTATATAAAATCGGATGATCAATCGGAAAACCAAATGAAAGTTGTTTTTAACTTTTGAGGAAGACAACAGCAGAAATGGACCAATGTGTGCCACCTTCGAACTTTATTTAGATTTGATCAAATAATATTACGAAAATATTACCAAGAAGGGGAAACGCATACGAGGATTCAGGTCTGTTAAGTTGGCTTTGCATGAAATGTCAATTTATAAAGAAATATCTGAGTCAAATTTGATTGTGGATCTTTATTCTTTTACAATGAGTATATGACTATCAAAATAAATTATACAGGGGCCAATACAAAAACATGAACTTAAGGGGACCCCCCATTCTCGGGGTCAAAATTTTTTTGATAGAATTCGAATCTACACTAATTAATGAATGTTCCTACAAAATTTCAAGTGAAAATCTCAAGAACTCTTGAAGATATAGCCGATTTATTGTGTCAGCATCAAGTGACGGCTAAAGGGCCTCTCAAACTTTAAACGCGTTTTTCTCTTTTGCGAATGGCGGGCACGATAACTCAAAAACAAATAACCCAATCGATTCCAAATTTGTGCACGTTTCTCTGTGAGTGTATAGCTATCGTATGAACTAGGATAAAGCCAATCGGTGAAGATCTTCCTTATTTTTCAAACCGATTTTTGGTCAAAATTCGGCGATTTTCCAAAAATATTTTTTCAAAGGTCCGCTATATTGTTAATTTTAGAGCGAAGTCAATAATCCTAGTTCATACGAGAGCCAGACATGTACTCTTTCTAACACCGTTGGAATTTTCGGACCTAGTGACAGATACAGATAGCGTGTTGAGGATCTGGAAGGAGCATTTAGAAAAGCTTCTGGTATTAAATAGTGGTAGTAAAGAAGATACCAGGAACCAATAAGAGATGGTGGTATAGAGTCTATACCACCTAGCCAAGATGAGGTCAGAGTATCAATTAATCAGCTAAAGAACAATAAATCAGCAGGTGCCGATGGATTACCAGCCGAACTATTCAAGACCGATGATCACATGCTGGTCAGGAGAGTGCACCAGCTGCCCAATGATTGGAACCTTAGCATCCTGTGTCCCGTGCACAAAAAAGAAGACAATAGGATATGTGCAAACTATAGAGGAATTAGCCTCCTTCCCATCGCATATTAAGTGCTAGACATCGTGATGTGTGAACGACTGAAGCCAATGGTTAATGACCTATTAAAAACATATCGAGACATTTCACCTATTCGTCGACTTTAAAGCCGCATTCGACAGCCCTATCCGTTCAGAGGTATTTAAGGGAACCCCTCCCATTCTCGATTTTAATTTTTCAAGATTTTCAATGGGCTGGTAAATCAATACCAATGCTTGTTAAGGTTTGTAACTTTGCACATATATATTTGAAGATTTAAAAGAGAGGAAAAATTATTTACAAAATTTTGTTGTTGTTTTTGGTGATTGAAGTAAAGTCCTTATTTTTGATGGCGGGCATGATAACTCCTCACTGGAACATCGGAACATCCGGAAAAAAATATTTTTGGAAAATCGCCGATTTTTTACCAAAAACCAAGTTAAAAGATAAGTAGATCTTCGCCGATTGGCTTTATCCTAGTTCATACGATAGCTATACACTCACAGAGAAACGTGTACAAATTTGGAATCGATTGGATTATTAGTTTTTTAGTTATCGTGCCCGCCAATCACAAAAGAGAAAAACGAGTTTAAAGTTTTAGAAGCCCTTTAGCCGTCACTTGATGCTGACACAATAAATCGGTTATATCTTCAAGAGTTCTTGCGATTTTCACTTGAAATTTTGTAGGGCCATTCTTAAATTAGTGTAGATTCGAATTAAATCAAAAAAAATTCTGACCCGGGGGGTCCCCTTAAAGCCATGTCTGCATTCATTCAAAATTAATACGTTTATGCAGGATAACTTTGAGTGGCACAAGGTCAGCAGTTAAAGTCGGAAAGGACGTCTCGGAGCCCTTCAATTCCGAACAAGGATTCAGACAAGGTGACAGTTTGTCTTGTGACCTGTTAACATCCTGCTAAAAAGATCATACGAGATGGAAATGTTAACAGAAATGACACTCTGGACGCTAAATAGCATATGTTACTCGCCTACGCCGTCGACATCGACATAATGGGTCGAACATTGCGAGCGGTAACATCCACCTTTGAACGAATTGAAAAGGAGTCTGTCAAAGTGGGACTGGCAGTAAATGGCTAGAAGACCAAGCTGATAATGAACGATTTTATATACCTCGGTACCGCCATAATTAAAACGAATTACATCAGATTTGAAATTCGGAGAAGGATTGTGATGACCAACAGATGCTACATTCGTAGACCATATATGGTCTAAGTAAGCAGTTTAGAAACAAGGCCACCACACGCCAGACCAAAGTCACACTTTACAAGACTGTGTTTGAAAGAAAAATACTCCGAAAGATCTATGGGCCGATCTGCGTCGACGGTGAATATGGGCGTCCAATGAACCACGAGCTTTACAATTTATTCGCGTCAGTCGTATTGAGCTTAAATTAAAACGAATAACATCAGTTTTGAAATTCGGAGAAGGATTGTTATGGCCAACAGATGCTACAATAGTAGACCATATATGGTCTAAGTAAGCAGTTTAGAAACAAGGCCACCTCCCGCCAGACCAAAGTCACACTTTACAAGACTGTGTTTGAAAGAAAAATACTCCGAAAGATCTATGGGCCGATCTGCGTCGACGGTGAATATGGGCGTCCAATGAACCACGAGCTTTACAATTTATTCGCGTCAGTCGTATTGAGCTTCGGCGACTACGATGGCTAGGCCATGTTAAGCGAATGAATGAGAATGCCCCAGCACAAAAGGCATATAAAAGCGAGCCAAATGATGGTTCCCGCAGAAGGGGAAGGCCACGAATTAGATAGAAAGACCAACTATAAAACAACATCTTGGAACGTGGTCTTTCAAATTGGAGAAGATGCGCACAAGACCGACTCGCTTGCGCACAAGACCGACTCGCTTGAAAATATTAACTTTTTTCAATGTAATTGCAAAAATATCTATCTATATCTAGTAGATACTGCTATTTTTTTTTTTTTGACCGCAACTGTATTTCTTTTTTAGGAATTATTTTCTTGTCTCATCTTCAACACGTTTCCACGTTTTATCGTGTTTATTTGATTTTGCAAGTAAACCAAGAAACAAAATATGACAGACCAAAATGATAAAAAAACTAAACTGAATCAAAAAAAAAAAAAAACTAAAAATAAATAAATAAATGAAACCAATGTCTATTGCAACAAAAACAACAATTGTAAAAAAATGCTTGCACAACAAAAAAATGTTTGTAAAATAAAAAACTGTAACATTTTGCTTTGTTCAAACATCTATAAACATTTGTTAGTCAGTCGTTAGCGAGCGAATGGGAATTTGATCTGAAAACTGTTTTGTGAATGAATTATTAATACCAAAAATAAACAGACAGACAAACACACACACTCATACACATTCACTCACAACCATTAAGTCATAAATAAGTTTAGTTAAAGTTAATTCAACTCTGTCTGTTACAAGCAAATAATTCGAATTGTTTATTTGTTCGATTAATAATGACGACGAATAACATCTTCTTCATTGGTTCAATATTCTGTTAATGATCAGCGATCAAAAAATCAGTAAAGTATTCGAAATATAGAAATATTGGTATTATTTTGGAGAATCCATGATGGGGTAAATAATGTGTTACTCGGGGTTTACAAATGCATCTTTTGTAAGCAACTCTGCAGAGTTCTTAGGATAGAGAGAGAGAGGTATGAAAAGTGGCAAGGGGGAAGAAATTCAAAAGAGAATCGAAAAGAGTTGCATAAAAAAGTTGCATATTAAAGAACAAAATATTAGTTTAATTTTGTGTTTTGATTTAATTCGAACCTTAAACTACTGCAAGCATGTCCCTATAAAATGTCAAGTGAAAATCTCAACAACTTTTGAAGATGTAGAAGATTTATTGTGTCAGCATCAAGCGACTCAATAAATCGGCTCAAACTTTAAACTCGTTTTTCTCAAAGCAGGCACGATAACTCAAAAACTACTAATCCAATCGCTTCCAAATTTTGACAC
This sequence comes from Musca vetustissima, assembly GCF_032173495.1. Classification (NCBI taxonomy): domain Eukaryota; kingdom Metazoa; phylum Arthropoda; class Insecta; order Diptera; family Muscidae; genus Musca; species Musca vetustissima. The sequence continues at coordinate 74,640 of NW_026888547.1, forward strand.
GATTCTCTGAGAGTATATACGAGGGCAGTTCGGAAAGTTCTTAGCCTAGCACAAAAAACTCGGTATAAAGAGAAACAAGTAAAGTGTTTTGGAAACATCCATCTCTGTTATGAACACATGTTAAATTTTTGTCGATCTGGCAACTCCTTCATATGTGTACAACAAAGACGCATCTGCAATTTTTTTACAATGGAAAAATTAGAAATGCGTGCTTTCATTGTAAAAAATTGCGGATGCGTCTTTTTTGAACCAGATAAAAATATTAAATTCAATTAAAAATAAATGATGAATATTAATGACCTTACCGCAGGAGTTACATATGTTTACCTGAAATAAAAATTAAAAAAAAATGTATGACATTATTATTGATTAGATTTAAGAATTCACATTTTGGGATGTGATTAGAACATAACAATTTGAAAAAAATATTATATTAATATTGATTAGATTTAAAAAAATTACATTTTAGGATTTGATATTAATATTGTTACGAAATAACCTCCATATACAGTCAACGCCCGACATAACGGATGATATATTTTCAGGCCATTTGTTATAGCGAAAATTCGTTATATCGCGAAAATTTTCAACGTGAAATTTTATTGAAAACCAAAAATGTTCATTCTTGAATAGTGAATTAACGTTTAACATGGATTTCTAACAAAAATATAATAATTAACGCAATAACAGTAATTACAACTTTTTACATATATTGTATAATGCTAGCTCGTGATTTTTTACGCCATTCGTTATACTCAGTATATACAGGGTGAGATAAAAAAACTGCAATAAAGTCAATCGGCATGATTTTTAATTTGTTTTTAATTTTATTGAATGAAAACAAAAAAATTGGGAAATAGCATCACATTTTAGAATATGTTTAGATTTGTTCGAATTGGTCACCTTTGGCACAAATTATGCCCTTCATACGGCCAATGAGCCCGTCACACGCTGCCCGAATTTTGCTCTGCCGTATATTGGCCCATTCCCGGTGAAGCGCTTGCTTGAGGTGATCAACACTTTGGTCTTTTTAGTGCCAACCTTGCTTTCCAAAATACTCCAGACACAATAGTCGCACGGATTGGTATACGGAGATTTTGGTGGCAATTGTGCGCTGGAAATGAAGCGAGGAACCTCATTTTGTAACTATTCTTGGGTGGCGCGTGCTGAGTGCGATGGTGCTGAGTCCTGTTGGAATGTCCAAGGTCTGCGGCCAAAATGTTTGCGTGCCCAAGGCATTTATCCTGATGCCACGTTCGATTAATACGAGCGGGGAGCAACCATCGGCTGTTATGGCGGCCCACACAATCACCATGGTCGGCGATTGAGTGTTGGTGGCCAACTGAAGGTTCACATTTTCAAACTGCTGGACAACGAATGTTTTCTCATCGAAGAGAACCAAATTCGGCAGTTCTCCACTTTCGGCCAATTGAAGCAACTCTTTAGCTCTTTTGAGTCTATTTTCTTTCTGTTGCGGTGTAAATTCTTGCACGTTTTGGAGCTACGAGCTATGGTAGCAGGCCCTCATGTCCGGAAACTATCAAGAGAATTCTTTTATTTTTGAAAAGAATCGCTAAGCCAGATTGGATTTCGCAAAAGCTCATACTAATTGGAATCCGACTCAGTGGAGAATTATTATGTTCTCGGATGAATTAATGTTAAATATTAAAGACTTCGATATGAAAATATTACCAAGAAAAAGTCCATAAATTAATGGCCTATGCTACAGAATTTTGCAAGGGTACTGGTAAGCATGGAGGAGGGTCAATAATGGTATTGAGTTATTTTTCTTTTTATGGAGTTCGATATATTTACGAGATTTATGAAGTAATGGATCGTATTGTATGTAGAAAAGTATTGGAAAGTGCTACAGTTCCCTTCGCTAAAGAAAATAATCTGCTGGTTTGGGTGTTTCAGTTTGACAATTATCACCAAACATTCACCAAAACATGGCAAGGGCTGGTTGCGGAAGTCAAAAATTAGGATTTTATAATGGCCAACACAATCTTTTTTCTCGAAGCATGAACAACCTACTATCACATAACTCCATAACATAGGTCCCATATAAATGACGACATAAGGAATTTTGAATACACCTCACGTGGTCGAGGGTATAAAAAGTTTGGCCAGGTCGAACTTAAGACATGTTAATAATAACCAGTAAGGAAAATTCAAAAGTCGAACGGGGCCGACTAGATGATACCCTTCACCACATTGGAGATGATCGTATGTACAATATCCTTTAGATAGAATACACATAGCATCTTTGGAGAACCATTGAAATGGAATGAGTGAGCTATATCTAAATCTGAACCGATTTCAATAAAACTTGGCATATATCAATCTAGACCTAATTCAATGCTCTGTGCAAAATTTTGTCTCAATCGGACCAATATTGGCAGTATGGTGCTCCAGTTACATAAAATCGGACGAAACTATATATGGGAGCTATATCTAAATCTGAACCGGTTTCAATAAAAATTAGCATATATCAATCTAGACCTAATTCAATGCTCTGTGCAAATTTTGTCTCAATCGGACCAATATTGGCAGTATGGTGCTTTAGTTACATAAAATCGGACGAAACTATATGTGGTAGCTATATCTAAATCTGAATTGATTTTCTGCAATTTAAATAAGGTTCGTCCTTGGGCTAAATAATAAGTGGCATGTGCCAAATTTCATCCAAATCGGATCATAAATGCGACCTTTACTTTGTTCAATTGATTTTAACAGACAGCCCCAAATTGCTATATCGTGGCTAGAAATATAAACTCTATAGGCTCCGCGAAGAATACTTTCAACTGTTACAAATAGTTTTATAAATTTCATATGCACTACTGTTTATTTTGTGAGGTTACTTACTTACTTACTTAGCTGGCTTGTTACAGAACGGTTGTTCCATAAGCCGAGCTTAAAAAAGATTTCCAAGCGCTTCGGTCTTGTGCGCAAGTCCACCAATTTGGAAGACCACGTTCCAAGATGTTGTTTTCTACTTGGTCCTTCCATCTAATTCGTGGCCTTCCCCTTCTACGGGAACCATCAGTAGGCTCATTTTTATATGCCTTTTGAGCTGGGGCATCTTCATTCATCCGCACAACATGGCCTAGCCACCGTAGTCGCTGCAGCTCAATACGACTGACTATGTCGATGTCCGCGTATAAATTGTAGAGCTCGTGCTTCATTCGACGCCGATATTCACCGTCGACGCAGATCGGCCCGTAGATCTTTCGGAGAATTTTTCTCTCAAACACCCCAAGCGCTGCCTCATCTGCTTGCGCAAGTACCCATGCTTCTGATCCATATAATAGCACGGGTAGTATCAGCGTCTTGTAAAGTGTGAGTTTGGTCTGGCGAGGGGTGGCCTTGTTTCTAAACTGCTTACTTAGACCATAGTAGCATCTGTTGGCCATCACAATCCTTCTCCGAATTTCAAAACTGATATTATTCGTTTTATTTATGGCGGTACCAAGGTATATAAAGTCTTTAACTACCTCGAAGCTGTAGTTCTCAAGTTCCACAGTTGGTCCGAGTCTACTGGACGTCTTGCGCGTTGATACCATCAGCTTGGTCTTCTCGCCGTTTACTGCCAGACCTACCTTGGCAGACTCCTTTTCAATTTGTTCAAAGGTGGCTGTTACCGCTCGCAATGTTCGACCTATTATATCGATGTCATCGGCGTAGGCGAGTAACTGATGTTGTTTGGTGTACAGAGTGCCATTTCTGTTCACCTTTGCGTCTCGTATGACCTTTTCCAGTAGGATGTTAAAAAGATCACACGACAAACTGTCACCTTGTCTGAATCCTCGTTCGGTATTGAAGGGCTCCGATAGGTCCTTTCCTACTTTAACGGCTGACCTTGTGCCACTTAAAGTTATCCTGCATAGCCGTATTAATTTTGCAGGAATGCCGAACGTGAGGTTATATGAATGTAAAAAATTGATTGATTTTCATTTTATTAAGAAATTGCAGCTTAACATATCGTCCATTTGCTGCAAAACCGGCATAAATTAAAAAATTGATTTTGCAGTAAATGTCGACCTTTTAGATAAGAGCGAAATGATGACAAATAAAATTCATACTTTCTTCTCTCTGGGCAAGAATTTATGTTTGATAAATAAATATCCAATGTACAAAGACTTCGCTGTCGCGTCTATTTACATTTTACTTAAAAATGTTGTATATTTTATTAAATATCTCAATGTTTTGTATACAATAACTTCATTGAGAGCCAATTAATAACTTTTAATTGAAGAACCATAAACAAAACAAGAAAAGTTCAACAGCAACAATGTTATTTTTTAAAAAAGCAATTACAAAAAACGAGTCATACAACAAGATTGTCACAATGAACGGAATTTTCATAGAGACATCCCCATCCATCCAGACGATCATAGACAGATCATACAATCATGCTACATCAATGTTTTTGATGTACCACATGATCTGTCTGAGCTGCCATCGATGTCCGAATCGATGAAATTATTAATTGTCTCAAATTCGTTGTGCTGCTCTTGTTTGGCTATGTAATTCATAATGGAATATTCAATTCGGTATTTGACCTAATTTTGTTTTCGATTTGTTTTATTGTTGCAGCATTCATTGCCTTACTTACGTATCTACTTCTATAAAAATGTAGTTTATTACTTCAATTCGATATTTTGGTTGGTTGTTTTTCGTTTCACATTTGTTGCCATTATGAAATATTTCAAACGAATTGCAAACAATAACATACACCAGTAAAATATACACACAAAAGAAAAAATAACAATTAACGGAGAAGAAGAAGAAGTGGTAGAAAAAAATATTGATTACAAATTTGGTTTCTGTCTGAATGAAAACAAATGTAAAACTCTTTTTCGTTTTTGAATTTACTTAATTGTTTTTCAAGGTATAACTGATAATTAATTTATGTTACTGAAAACATTTGTGTATTGAAATTGAGTTATTTTTAATTAGTTAAATTTTTAGCGAAGGTGGGAATTACGCTCAGAAAAAAATGTTCAGCAATGTAAGGGGTTTTGAACAAATTATGGTGGTTATACACTCGTAATAACATGTCTCCGATTTTTTCTATAGACGAAAAAACTATTTTCTAATTTTTTTTTTCTAGACGAACAAAAATTTTTGCGAATTTTTCGCTACATTCGGAAAAAATTGCTTTCCGAATTTTTTCTATAGACGAAAAAAGTTCCTTTCCCTATTTTTTCCTGCAGACAAAAAAAGAGCTCTCCGAGTTTTTTTATCTATAGACTAAAACTTCTAGAGACAGAAAAAAAAAACGAAAACGAAACAAAAAAATATTTTTCTGAATTTTTTTCTATATACGAAAAAAATTTCGTGACGAAAAATATGTTTTCAATCTTTTTTTCTAAAGACGAAAAAAATGCTTTCCGAATTTTTTCTATTCCGAATATTTTTCTAGAGACAGAACAAAAAAATGTTTGCGAAACAAAAAAATTGTTTTTCTGAATTTTTTTCTATATACGAAAAAAATTTCGTGACGAAAAATATGTTTTCAATCTTTTTATCTAAAGACGAAAAAATGCTTTCCGAATTTTTTTCTATAGACGAAAAAATTGTTTTCCAAATTTTTTCTATAGACGAAAAATGTTTTTTTTTTTCTAAGCTGAAAAAAATGTTTCCGAATTTTTTTCTATAGACTAAAAAAATTGCTTTCCTAATTTTTTTCTATCGACAAAAAAAAATGTTTCCGAATATTTTTCTATAGAAAAAAAAACAATGTTTCCGAATTTTTGTCTATAGACAAAAAAAATTGTTTTTCTGAATTTTTTTCTATACACGAAAAAAATTTCTTGACGAAAAATATGTTTTCAATCTTTTTTTCTATAGACACAAAATTGCTTTCCAAATTTTTTCTATGGACGAAAAATGTATTTTTTTTTCTAAGCTGAAAAAAATGTTTCCGAATTTTTTTCTATAGACAAAAAAATGTCTCCTAATTTTTTTCTATCGACAAAAAAATATTTCCGAATAATTTTCTATAGACAAAAAATGATCCCGAATTTTTATCTATAGACAAAAAAAATTGTTTTTCTGAATTTTTTTTTATACACGAAAAAAATTTCGTGACGAAAAATATGTTTTCAATCTTTTTTCTAAAGACGAAAAATATTGCTTTCCGAATCTATAGACCGAAAAAATTGCTTTTCTGACTTTTTTTCTATAGCCGGAAAAACAAATTCTATAGTCGAAAAAATTTAATTTTTTTTCTGTAGACGGAATATTTTTCCATAGACGAAATAACATTTTTTGTGTAGACGAAAAGAAATTTCCTAATTTTTGCGCTACAGTCGATTAAAAAACTATTTTCCAATGTTTTTATAGACGAAAAAAAATTTTCTATAGAAGAAAAAAGTTTTTCCATATTTTGCCAGTTTTCCCAATTTTGTTTATAGGCGAAAAAATGATCCCGAATTTTTTTCTAAGCTGAAAATTTTTTTTCCGAAGTATGTCCATGGTTTACAAGCAGAACTATTCAAGACCGGTGGCCAGATGCTGGTCAGAAGCATGCACTTTTGTTAGAGGAATGCATGCCGAATGATTGCAACCTCAGCATCCTGAGCCCCGTGCACAAAAAAGGAGACAAGACGATATGTGCCAACTATAGAGGAATAAGTCTCCTTCCCATCGCATATTCAATGTTTGCTGAGTGAACGATTGAAGATAATGGCCAATGACTTTATTGGACCATACCAATGCGGCTTCAAGCCTGGCAAATCGATCATTGATCAGATTATCATTCTGCGCCAGATCCTGGCAAAAACCCACGAAAAACACATCGACGCATTCCACATATTCATCGTCTATAAAGCCGCATTCAACCTATAAAGCCGCATTCAACCTATCCGTTCAGATGGCATTCCTGCGAAATTAATTCAGGATAACTTTAAAGTAGGAAAGGACCTATTGGAGCCCTTCAATACCAAACCAGGATTCCGACAAGGTGACAGTTTGTCGTTTACATCCTGCTGGGAAAGGTCATACGAGATATAAACTAAGTAGCATATGTTACTCGCCTACGACATGAACATAATGGGTCGAACATTGCGAGCAGTAACAGACACCTTTGAACAAATTGAGAAGGAGTCTGCAAACGTGGGACTGGCAGTAAATGGCGAAAAGACCGAGCTGATGGTATCAACGCGCAAAACGTCCAGTAGACTCGGACCAACTGTGGCGCTTTGTAAGTTTCCAAATTGAAAGGTTGTAATTCTAAAACAAATGAAAATGGATCACCTTAAGACTGATATAATTTCGAGGATCTACATTATTCGATTTGGAGATTCTCATCCATGTTTGTATATTTTATGACATAATGTCAGTGGTATCCACTGGCACCAGGATCGGGATTGTCACAGAACATACAACATAGTTACATTTTCTCTTCTATGCTTTGCAGCGAGCATCATGACAGTCGTAATATATTTCTCCGCAATATCGCAATGAACAAGTTTTTTGACCTTTCGTTACACGTGCCCACATGACGGTATCGACATTGAATCACCATTCAATAATATTCATAAACCAAACGTCACTAATCACATTTAGGGAGATTCTTTGTATACAACATCAAATTGTTCTTAATGTGTGCATCTTCTTACCCCTTCCCTAATAACAATTTTTTTAGTACCAGCCTCCAATGCATTTCCCTCTTTATTCGAAAAATATTCAAATCACATCTTGGGTGATAGCAGACCATCATAAAAATCACATTAAAAACAAAAGAACATTTCTATGGAACTATCTATCTACCTGCAGCTTGAACTAGTTTATAGACGATTGGTTAACTCCATTTATTGTATAAATAGGGAAATGTCGAATTTGGACAAATCATTCGGTCACTGTTAACTAAACTAGAAAAATGTCATTTCCAAGGTTGCCGTGTACGTTCGCTTTGGTTCTGTTAACCGCAAGTTGTGTATTTTCGACTGCAATATATGGCAGTACTGATACGGATGATCGAACCTTTGTACATTTTTTGCATAAAAATAAATATGGTTATACAACGCCGCCGCCAACTACAACAACTGCCGCTCCTACAAAATCACCGTCGGAAACTCTCAAGGACCTTCTACCGATAATAACTCAGGCTATTAAGGATGCTGGTATCGGTGGAGGTACTGGTAGCGGTGGTGCTGCTGGAGGTACTGGTAGCGGAGGTACTGGAACTGGAGGCACTGGTACCGGTGGTGCTACTGGAGGTGCTGGTGCCGGTACTACTGGTGGTGCAGGTGCCGGTACTACTGGTGGTGCAGGTGCCGGTACTACTGGTGGTGCTGGTACTGGTACTACTGGAGGTGCAGGTGCTGGTACTGGTACTACTGGAGGTGCAGGTGCCGGTACTACTGGAGGTGCTGGTACTGGTACTACTGGAGGTGCAGGTGCTGGTACTACTGGAGGTGCAGGTGCCGGTACTACTGGAGGTGCTGGTACTGGTACTACTGGAGGTGCAGGTGCTGGTACTACTGGAGGTGCAGGTGCCGGTACTACTGGAGGTGCTGGTACTGGTACTACTGGAGGTGCAGGTGCTGGTACTACTGGAGGTGCAGGTGCCGGTACTACTGGAGGTGCTGGTACTGGTACTACTGGAGGTGCAGGTGCTGGTACTACTGGAGGTGCAGGTGGTGGTATTACAGTTGATGTTAATACTAGTGCAGGTACTAGATATTTCAATTATCCAAGTCCTTATTATTATGCTCCACCCGTTGGTCCTGCTTACATGTCTCCACCTGCTATATATGGTGCTCCACCGGCTAATCATTATGCTCCACCCGTTGGTTCAGCTTATATGCCTCCACCTTCTATATATGGTGCTCCACCGACTAATCATTATGCTCCAATTTCATCGTTGCCATATCCTTACTTTTATTGAAAAACAATCATTATAAATAAATAAAAAAAATCGAAAACAATTTGTTTCTTTTTTACTACAGATTTTGGAATTAGTCTTGAAATTTAAAAAAATATCACTCTTCATATAATGAAGCGATGTGTAGGGGTTTTTCTTCAAAATGTTTTCTATAAGACCTTCTATAGCTTAGCGGTTTGCGTAACATAACATTAAAGTCACATGGGTTGGAAAATGCGGCTAAGGCCTTAAAAATATCTAAGTAGGAGTATTTCCTGCTAGGTGGCCTTTATCCTTCGACCTTTATCCTTCTATAATAGGGGAATAAATAAAAGGGGAAATACCATTATATGGACACATAGATATATAATGAAACGATTATGCAATGATGTATTTTAGCATCTGAAAATCTGGTCCCTGTTGAGAAAATGCATAGAATCACTTTTTGAGTAGATTTATGCATATCCATTCGTCTGCCATGTTAAATTGTAAACAAAGTACAGTTCGCATTTATGATCCGATTTAGATGAAATTGGGTACAGCTCATTTATTGGACCCAATAACGAACCCTATTGAAATTGGAGAAAATCGGTTCAGATTAAGATATAGCTCCATATATTTTTTTCGTCCGATTTTATGTAAATGGTGTAACAAAGTCCCTATATATTTTTCGATTTGCACGAAATTTGGCACTGAATTGAGTCTAGAATGATGTATGCTATGTTTAGTGAAAATCGGTTCCGATATTAGGTACATGGTTCACCAAACCTCTAATGTTTCTCCGATTGACACGTTGCATTTTGATGAAATTGTTGCACTTGCAGACATAGCTTCCATGTATATTTCGAACGGGTGCCTGATTAGGATTCAATTTTTAACAGTGCGGCATACCGAATAGCATGCATCGAGTTTGCTCTAAATCGATTTCCATAAATTTGTCCCATCTTACGCAAACGGCTCTAAATCTGAAATGTAATTTAGCATAGATTGCAGAAGGGCATGTGTATGTTCCTTCGAGGGAGGTCAATATACCCAGGAGAGTATCATATAGTCGGTTGTGGTGGAGAGTATCATATATATAGATGTGTGTAAAGAGTTATTTAATATAGAGGTGTTCAAAAAAGACGCATCCGCAATTTTTTACAATGGAAAATTTAGAAAATTAGAAATGCGTGCTTTCATTGTAAAAAATTGAGGATGCGTCTTTAATGAAGATATTTTTCTATATGAAGGAGTTGCCAGATCGAAACAAAATTTAACAAGTCGTCATAACAGGGATGGAAGTTTCCAAAACACTTAACATGTTTTGTTTATAACGTTCTTTTTGTGCTAAGAACTTTCCGTACTTAAACCGAACGATGCGTTAAGAATAAATTCGTACGCCATGCTCTCTTTATCACTGTCCATCCACCTATTAACAACACACTTCCGAAGGATAGGGCACTATCCCTATCCACCATATTAGAAAGCCTGAGCCAATCATCCTCATTCAACTGCAAGTCACGCTTAAGCTTATACTGGACAGCCCTACATATCACCTCAAGATTAAGCGCACGGCGCCAAGCAGCACTTGCAACTCCTCTGTGGAAATAGTGCGACACATGCTAACATGACGACCAGCTGACACGAAAAAGGTTTCTTCTGCCCTAAGACAGATGAGGCAGTTTTGTATCATATAGGTACACAGGCAAAGAATAAACTACCATATATGACACGCACAGCACGCCTACTTCAGTCCCAATCGGTCAGCAAAACACGCTTGATGGTCCCAACAACCGTTGTCAGCTTCTTATTCAACCGATCGAAGTGGGGGAGGAAATTCGACCGCTCGGACGCCGTTATTCCGATATACTTAACTCTACTCGAATACCTTATGCCACGTTCACCAGCTCGAATGAAGGGAGGACGGCTGTGTGCCAATCTAGCTTTCTGTAGCATCTTCTCGGTTGCCACCTCCACTCTAACTCGGTCACTCCAGGCCCGCATAATCTGCATAGCTTGCACACCATAATTTTCCAGTTCTCCTTCACCTAGCGATTTTCTACTTCTAAACCGGCCGACACTGTCCACAACTTCTCTACGATCTAAATACGGAGGCTCCCTCATTTCATTTGTTATACAGTAGTATAACAAATAAAACCGGCAAGAATTAAAAGATAAAAAAAAACACATACTCGTACGTACATTTACTAACAGCGAGCAGCAACTGCCGATTTGCATTTCCAAAAATGGCACTCTTTTCCAATCGTCGTGACATTCCAAATGGGGTGACAACATTTTTTCGCTTTCCAAATAAATAATCTACGACGACTAACAAAATTAATTGTCACTTTAATTATGACCAAAAACAGAATTTCTAGAAGCGTTATGAAGGGGTGTGGGATTTTAAAGAAGTCTGTTTTTCTTTCAATGATTTTGCTTTAATATTTGTATGTTCAATATAATTGCAAATGCTACTCATCTATTGAGAAAGAAGGTTATTTTTCCCGGCTGAAAGCTAGTTGTTAGCTTAACGTGATTGGGTTATTTTTAGTACACCTAATTCTGTTTTTACACGAATTTGAAATAACACGAGTAAATACGAAAAAAATATTTCTATTTTTACACGACATAATTTGAAATAACACGAATAAAAAAAAAACAAAACTACTTTTTTACATGAACTATTTATTTATTGAAGAAAATTCTGGAATGCTTTTGCTCAAACATCCCTGCCTTAATTAGAGTAACAACCCAGCATGGCATGAATTTCTGATATGGCAACATTTTATATAAGTCTGGTGTGTGTTCTGAGTTATGTCTATGTATGCGTAATTTCTGTTTTACGGGAAATGCGGGATTCCCCGAATTATTGAAAAATTATTGACCTATCGTTAGCAGATGTAGAAGAATTGTTGGTAGATGAAAGCTTGAGCGAAAATGAAATTATAGATCTTACCCTTGAGACTCGTTATGATAAAGAACATAGTGACAGTGACGAAAGAGATCGTCCAATTTTGAAAGCATCTCTAATTAAAGAAGGTATTGATCTCGCTACAAAATTAGGTAGTCATTTTGAACAACATGATCATGACGAGGAACGAGCTGCCAAATTTCAACGTGAACTGAAATCATTAATGGCATCTTACAGGGAAGTTTAAAATGGGTTAACGCAAAATAAAACTCAATCTAAGATAACTGATTTCGTTTAAAAATCTACTGATGTCCCAACACAGTCGGCTAGAAATGATAATGATCAACAAAATCATTCCAGTGATGGCAGTGATATTGTAGTCTTTCGCAAACGTTTACGTTTATTATCAGACAGTGACAATATATAAAATTGTTTAATGTTTAAATTTTTCTTATGGTTGTACTTTATGCTATTTAAGTTTTTTGGCAATGAATTTCTGGTATTATTTTTTTTATGAAATCTAAATTTTAATTTATTTTATTATAATTTAGTTTAAAATAACTTCAACAATATTTTTTTATATTATTTAGTCTAATTTTAACTTATTTTTTGAGGTCTAGAACCAATCTATTATTTTTGTACTTGGCCAGTATCTTTTTTACACGATTTTTTTTTTACACGAATTTCTCGGGAACCATTCTATCGTGTAAAAACAGAATTAGGTGTATATATATATATACATATAATAGAAAAAAACATTGCTTGTATGTTACCGATAGACGCAAAAACCGCTGAACAGATATTAATGAGATTTACAGTATATCATGACATGCCCTGAAAGTAAGTAACATAGGCTAGATAAAGATTAAAAATTCAGCGTGGATGAAGAGTTTATCATCAATAGTGAACAAACCTCAAAATTTCTGAATATGTAATATGGATATATCTTAAGAACGGTTACAGATACCGTCTGTCTGTATAACGAAGGCGTATATACACATCATCCATTAAAAATGATCTCGGTACGATTAGAGATAAATGCACTCCCCGTTGTACTTAAATAATCCACAAATAGAGAATAAAACCCGCTAAACAGATTTTACTGAGATTTTTACAGTACCTCATGCTATCCGATAGAAGTAACATAGGCTAGATAAAATTCTGAAATTCAGCGTGGATGCGGGCTTATAGCATCAAACGTAATCACAGATATTAAATAACATACCTATTCTATTCTTATATCTTAAAAAGGGTTACAGATTTCCACTTCGAAATTTCTCTGACTACCTTCCGCATCATCCCTATAAAAATTGGCGTGATACAATTGCGGTAATGTACTCCCCATTACATTACATATCAAATAGACAAAAAATCGCTCAGCAGACTGCACAGAACATAAACTTCCAAAATTCCGGGATGTCGATGTCGACAAATACGCATCATCCCTATAAAAATTGGCGTAGTAGAATGGCGGTAATGTACTCCCCATTATATTACATATCAAATAGACAAAAAATCGCTCAGCAGACTGCACAGAAAATTTCGCAGTCAGTCATGCCATCGCATTGAAGTATGATAGGTAAGATAAACTTCCCAAATTTCGGGATGTCGATAGCATCAACAGTTGCCATACCTTTGAACTAATATTCATTTTCTATGCATATATCTGAATATCTTGAATAAATCGGCTAATGAATGTGTGTTATATACTCAGATAATTAGAGATTCAATCTTAAACGACCAGAAAGTAAACAAATTGGTCCAAATCAAGAACTTTCGACTCATAATTTTTGCTCCTATTATGATATTATCAGTAATGATGATAACCACCAGTTCAGCAGTTCCACTAACGTCTGCTGTTTTTCATCTCTCCATTATCATCACATATTGGAATAAAAATTGTGGAATTTTACATTTTGTCAGTTTGTGAAAAAAAACAAACGTTTAAATTTTGAAACTTTTTCGAATTTCAATAATTCTACCATTATAGGAGAAAATGACTATGAAATCAATAAAAGTATGCATCAACAATATATGAGATAAATCTAAAATAGAAATGCGGATTGTGGATTCAAAATTATAAAAAGCTGAAATCTGTGGTCGGTTATCATCCTAGATGACATGAAAACAAAATGTGTCCATTACCAGAAATTGAGTTTAGTTGACCAAACGGATATGGCTAAAACTATTATTTCGAGGATGTATAGATGAAGCGACTACCTAATTTGATCCAGGTTTCTTAAAAATACTAAGATATCTACAGCTAAGACCAATAATCCATTTAGGTTCGTAATGCATTCTTTTAAAAACCTTTTTAGGCAATGAAACAATTAAAGATACAAAATTCAAACTTAACTAGGATTATACAGCAGGGATCTATGCTATATTATTCAGAGAGAGAAAGGCATGCCAAACATATGAGACACAGCTGAGAATACAGATAATGGCAGATATAATGCCATGTTCTGACGGGCATCCGAACAACGTAGTTCGCTCTCAGAATTACGAACATGAATTAACCCGTTCATACAACACTATTCATAATTCATGTCAACAGAGTTTTTTAATTCAAAATTTTTGTTTCTTGTTTTACACCAAAAATTTAACATATTTTAGTGAATTACATAGGGATCTAAATAGAAAAAATAATTCTTTTTCTCCTGACTATAGTATGAACCCATATCTATTTACTTTTCATTCATGTTTTCTATTTTTTCTGAAAAAGTTGTTGTTTTTAATACATTTTTATATTTTCTCAATTCAAATGTCACATACTGTCACATATACAAATTTGGAGAATTTTTTGTTTGAGTTGCCCCACATTTGTTTCTTGTTTTGTACGCTAATTATAACCAAGGGAAAAGAAATGCATATTGCATTATGTAGAAAACAAAATTTACATCCTGCTGCATATATAAAAACTATAAAATTTTTTACTTTTCATTCATCAATTTCAATTTTACTGAAAAAGTTTGAAAATCTTATAAATATGTTCATGCTGTCAAAATTAATTTATTTTCGATAAATACTCTCAATTGTTAGGGATGGGACAAATTTCTTGGTTATTCAGAGAGTGATTCGAATTGAACAACGTACAAAAGTCGGTGTTCGCTCAGACAATTTTGTATGGGGAACTAAGTAATTACTTCAAAATTAAGGGTCGAACAACGAATGAGAGAGCGAACAACGCTCGTCTGTACATGGCATAAAGGTTGGTGGAAATGAAGGATTGTATTAGTTTTTGAACGATTAATGAACAACGTGAGAATATTGAAGAAAATATTTTTGTGTGTGGTACTATTGCAACTGATTAAGACACGTCAAGCCAAATTTGTTTGCCAAAGATTATTTAAATATGATTTTGTTTTAATCTATTGAATCGAATCAAATATACCATAACCTGCTGCTACGATATTATTACTGATACAGTAGTTTTCGTTTATAGTCCACAACTATAGTTGCACAACTTTTGTGGACTATAAGCGAATTTGGACTATATCCGAATTTCGTTTTAAGTCCATTACTGGATTATAACTGAATCGTGATATAATACACGTCATGAACTATACACAAAACATGTACTTTTCTAAATAAAATTTAAGTTTATTAAAACAAATTCATATATTTATTTAAAATAAATAAATTGTTTAAACAATAACTTATTATTTTTTTAATTCAAATGCTTTGAAAGCTTATTGTAACGAAAAAATTAAATTATGAGATCCATTTTAAGTCTTTGGGGGATTAAATAAAAAAAAATCGAATTGCTCACTATTTTTTAAAAAAAAATCGGTAATCTTAGTTTGCTTCTTTTTTATGGAACTTATAACAAACGACTCTATTTTTTCAAAAAATGAGTTTACTCTATACTTGGCACTCAGTTGTCCACATTTCATATTATTTTCTTCATAGTCTTTCAATAATTTTAATTTTTTCTCCACACTCAATGTAACGCGCGTACCCATTTTCACAACTTCTATGAATCTAGCAATTTTTGACATTTATAAATGTTGCCAGAAATCCAAATGCCATTCAAGTTCAAAAAACTGGGTGGCCTATATGAAAATTTCAAAAAACAGGTGCCAGAAATCCAAATGTCATTCAAGTTCAAAAAACAGGGTGGCTTATATGAAAATTTTTTCTATGCAATATTAGTTTTGCATGCACAGAAAATGTGGCCTATAAACGAAAATGGACTATAGGCGAAGTGGACTATAGAACAAATAATTTGTACGAATTTGGAAGAAAAATGTCAGTAAATAGTACTTTTTTCGCTTATATCCGTTTTTGGCCTTTAAGCGAAAACTACTGTATTATACTACGAATGTTAGAATTTGGGGCTTACTATAATACTTATATATTGCCTATCAATACATATTTAACCATTTTCAACTCCATGTTGCAGTAAGTTTGGCCATAAGATAGTAGCTTTTAAACCAAATTAAAAAAGTTTTTTAGGTGAACTATCCTATGTCGATCACTTTAGTAGGGACAGCGAAGCCCACGGGTTCGGCTAGTATATATATATATATATATATTAAACATTGTGTACATTTTGAAAATCAATAATTGCCAATGATACACTTATGAACAATTTTCATGAAATGGAAAGGATGTAATTCTAAAACGAATCAAAATGGACAACCTTAAGACTGAAAAGATTTCGAAGTTCTACAATATTCGATTTGGAGATTCTCCTCAATTTCTGAATACTTTATGACATCATTTAAGAGATATCCCCTGGCACCACGATCGAGATTGTCACAGAACATACAACAGAGTTTCATCTTCTCTTCTATGCTCTTCAGTTAGCATCATGACAGTCGTAATACATTTCTCCGCACATGTCACAATTAACAAGTTTTTTGACCTTTCGTTACACGTGCGTTCGATTGTATGCATAAAATTACTAGGCATGCCCACATCACGGTATCGAAATTGAATCGCCATTCAATAATATTCATAAACCAAACGTCACTAATCACATTTATGGAGATTCTTTGTATAAAACATTAAATTAAAAAAGAAGATGCACACTATATCATACCCTTTCCCCAATAACAATTTTTATAGTACCAGCCTCCAATGCATTTTCCTTTTTATTCGAAAAATATTCAAATAACATCATATCATAGTGATGTTTATGATGATAGTAGACCATCATAAACATCACATTAAAAACAAAAGAACATTTCTATGGAACTAATCTACCTGCAGCTTGAACTAGTTTATAGACAAGTGGTTAACTCCTTTTATTGTATAAATAGGGAAATGTCGAATTTGGAAAATCATTCGATCACTGTTAACTAAACTAGAAAGATGTCATTTTCAAGGTTGTCGTGTACGTTCGCTTTGGTTCTGTTAACCGCAAGTTGTGTCTTTTCGATTGTAATAACTGACGGCTCTGATGCGGAAGATCGAACCTTTATAAATTTTTTTAATAAAAATAAATATGGTAATACAACGCCGCCGCCAACTACAACAACTGCCGCTCCTACAAAATCACCGTCGGAAACTCTCAAGGACCTTCTACCTTTAATAACTCAGGCTATTAAGGATGCTGGTATCGGTGGAGGCACTGGAACTGGAAGTACTGGTACCGGTGGTGCTACTGGAGGTGCAGGTGCCGGTACTACTGGAGGTACCGGTGGTACTACTGGAGGTACCGGTGGTACTACTGGAGGTGCAGGTGCCGGTACTACTGGAGGTGCAGGTGCCGGTACTACTGGTGGTGCAGGTGCCGGTATTACTGGTGGTGCAGGTGCCGGTACTACTGGTGGTGCAGGTGCCGGTACTACTGGTGGTGCAGGTATTACTGGAGGTGCAGGTGCTGGTACTGGTACTACTGGAGGAGCAGGTGCAGGTGCTAGTATTGGTGGTATTACTATTGGAGGTAATACTGGCGCAGGTACTAGATATTTCAATTATCCAAGTCCTTATTATTATGCTCCACCTGTTGGTCATGCTTATATGTCTCCACCTGCCAATCATTATGCTCCACCCGTTGGTTCAGCTTATATGCCTCCACCTTCTATATATGGTGCTCCACCGACTAATCATTATGCTCCAATTTCATCGTTGCCATATCCATACTTTTATTGAAAAACAATCATTATGAATAAATAAAAAAATCGACAACAATTTGATTCTCTTTTACTACAAATTATAGAATTATTATTGAAATTAAAAAAAAATAGCAGTATTTCCTAAAAAATTGTCTATGAAACCTTATATAGCTTGGAAAATGCTGCTAAGGCTTTAAAAATATCTAAGTAGGAGTATTTCCTTCTAGGTGGCCTTTAACCTTCGAGGAACTAAATATACATAAAAGGGGAGACATATACCTACAATGAAAATATTATGCCATTATGTATTTTAGCATCTGAAAATCTGGTCTCTTTTATCATCTGATCCCTTTTGAGAATATGCATAGAGTCACTTCCTGAGTCGATTTATGCATGTCCGTCCGTCTGACCATGTTAAATTGTAAACAAAGTACAGGTCGCATTTATGATTTGAATTGGATGAAATTTGGAAATTTCCGTCCGATTTAATGTAAATGGTGTACCAAAGTCCCTATATATCTTACCAATATATCTTACCCTATATATCTTGACCTAAATTTAACGCAACGACAAATTTCTTACACATGTATATATTGAAACAATTACATATATAAAAATAACGTATTATGAATTTTTAATTTAGAAGTGAATTTTTATTATATGAACATTCATTTTCTGCCTGATCCGCAAAAGAAACAATGTCATTTCTTTTAGTTCCATAGTTCCTTTTAGTTCACTCGTTCATGGCACACGACAGTTAGTTCGGTGAACACTGAGCAAGAGGAACGACTGAAGCAAAATAAACTAGCTGAACTAAAGATCCGATCGTTCTGGATCGGAATAGTTCCTTTGAACTAGTTCGTTCCGATTTTCAATCGTCCTTCACGAATATGTCTGTATCGACGAACTATTGTATTAACAGAACGAACTAGTTCGTTCATGATAGTTTCTTAAAGAACTAGAAATTACAACTCTATTGTTATACGTCCATCGTTTTCTTTTCTATAAAAACAGATTTTTTTCCGAATTTGAGTGATGAAATGATATTCTGCGTTTTAGTACTTTTAAATGCTTGCGCCATACTCCCGTTGACCCATCGTTATAATCATACTTTTGGTTTCATAGCAAAATATAAGAATATTCGGCCGGGTGTGAAACTTTCATATTGACGAATGAAAACCTCTTGTCCAAACATATTTGCTTCAGACAGTAAAGGTTTTTTGTGTGTTTTTCTTTTTTTTTTTGGGTTTCAGGCCACCTCCTTGCTTTAACTCCAATCTTCCATCGTTTGCTGCTCGATTTAATATATTGTAAATTGTCTTTCGTATAACTGAAAACATTTTCGACAATTCGAACACAATAATTGTAATATATCAACTGAATTACACCATATGATAACCTTTGGCCTGACATTTTTTTTTTAATTTAGATGTGTAAAGAGTTATTTGACGCTGCTGAAAGTGAGCCAGTGCTGTACCGCCTACTATCCCCGTCCACCAGATCAGAAGGCCTGATCAACAGCTCGGACACCGTTATTCCGAGATACTTAACTATACTCGAATATCTTATGCACGTTCACCAGCTCGAATAAAGGAAGGACGGCTGTGTGCCAAACTACCTTTCTGCAGCATCTTCTAGGTTGCCACCTCCCCTCCAACTCGGTCACTCCAGGCCTGCATAATATGCATAGTTTGCACACCATGATTTTCAAGTTCCCCTTCAATTGTGATGAACAAGTTATCTGCATACGCACAAACCTTGAAGGGGGCAGCTAGCTCCCGCAACAGATGATCCATCATTAGTTTCCATATACATGGACCACAAATGAAACATTGTGGGCAATCAGGCTGCACATACCTCAAGATCGAAGCAATGGTTCCCACGAAACAAGCCTTCCCATCTCGGAAATAACTCGCCCAAAGAGCAATCTCACTACACTCGACCTCTGAAGGAAGCCAAATGCGCCATTGAAATCCACAAATATGCCAAGGACATATTTGGAATTTGACCCGTTCAGGTAATCTTTCACATGCCGCCACGCGTACACGGTACCTCTAGCCTCGGTAAAACCGAACTGATGCAAGGACGTGCCTTCGCTGTAACATTCCATAAACCGTGTCACCATAATCCTCTCCACCACTTTTCCACGAACTGGAAAAAGACTTTTGCCGCGATACGAGCGCGGATCAGATGGGAGTAAGAACCCGATTTGGCGATTTAAATATCTATGGCGAACGCAGCTGTAGAAAACGGACTCGATATATTCCAACATGACCTTCAGACGGAGTTAACTTCTAACCCAGCTGACACTGTCCACAACTTCTGTATGATCTAAACCTGGAGGCTCCCTCATTTAATTTGTTATACAGTAGTATAACAAATAAAACCGGCATGAATTAAATGTACATACTCGTATGTACATTTACTAACAGTGAGCAGCAACTACCGATTTGCATTCCCAAATTGGTGCTCCTTTCCAATCGTCATGACATTCCAAATGTGGTGGTAACATGTTTTCGCTTGCCAAATAAATAATGTACGACGACGACAAAATTAATTGGCACTTTAAATATGACCAAAAACTGAATTTCTAGAAGTGATATAAAGGGTGTGGAGTATTTCAGAGGTCTGTTTTTCTTTCAACGAATTTGCTTTATATATGTTCAAAATTGCAAATGTTATATATCTATTGGAAAAAGGACTATTTTTTTCGGCTAAAAGCTAGTTGTTAGCTTAACGTGAAAATCAATAATTGTCAATGATACACTTATGAACAATTTTTTTAAGAAATAAAATATAGCGCTTTATCTGATGGAAAGGATGTAATTCTGAAACGAATCAATATGGACTACCTTAAGACTGATAAAGTTTGGAGGTTCTATATTATTCGATTTGGAGATTCTCCTTCATTTTTATATCCTTTATGACATAAATTCAGAGATATCCTCTGGCATCAGGATTGGGATTGTCACAGAACATACAACACAGTTACATCTTCTCTTCTATGCCGTACAGTGAGCATCATGACAGTCGTAATACATTTCTCCGCACATATCGCATTTAACAAGTTTTTTGACCTTTCGTTACACGTGTGTTCGATTTTACGTATAAAATTACAATACATGCTCACATGACGGTGTCGACTTTCAATCACCATTCAATAATATTCATAAACCAAACGTCACTAATCACACTCAGGAAAATCTTTTGTAGAAGACATCAAATTGTTCTTAATTTGTGTGTATCTTCTTACCCTTCCCCAATAACAATTTTTTTAGTACCAGCCTCCAATGCATTTTCCTCTTTATTCGAAAAATATTCAAATCACATCTTGGGTGATAGCAGACCATCATAAAAATCAATTAAACACAAAAGAACATTTCTATGGAACTAATCTACCTGCAGCTTGAACTAGTTTATAGACGATTGGTTAACTCCATTTATTGTATAAATAGGGAAATGTCGAATTTGGACAATTCATTCGGTCACTGTTAACTAAACTAGAAAGATGTCATTTCTAAGGTTGCCGTGTACGTTCGCTTTGGTTCTGTTAACCACAAGTTGTGTCTTTTCGACTGCAATAACTGACGGCACTGATACGGATGATCGAACCTTTGGACATTTTTTGAATAAAAATAAATATGGTTATACAACGCCGCCGCCAACTACAACAACTGCCGCTCCTACAAAATCACCGTCGGAAACTCTCAAGGACCTTCTCCCGATAATAACTCAGGCTATTAAGGATGCTGGTATCGGTGGAGGTACTGGTAGCGGTGGTGCTGCTGGAGGTACTGGTACCGGTGGTACTGGAACTGGAGGTACTGGTACCGGTGGTGCTACTGGAGGTGCAGGTGCCGGTACTACTGGTGGTGCTAATGCAGGTGCAGGTGCCGGTACTACTGGAGGTGCAGGTGCCGGTACTACTGGAGGTGCTAATGCAGGTGCAGGTGCCGGTACTACTGGAGGTGCTAATGCAGGTGCAGGTGCCGGTACTACTGGAGGTGCTAATGCAGGTGCAGGTGCCGGTACTACTGGAGGTGCCGGTGCTACGGGAGGTGCAGGAGCCGGTATTACGGGAGGTGCAGGTGCCGGTACTACTGGAGGTGCTGGTGCCGGTACTACTGGAGGTGCTGGTGCCGGTACTACTGGAGGTGCCGGTACTACTGGAGGTGCAGGTGCAGGCGGTAGTGCTAGCGTTGGTGGTGTTACTGTTAGTGGTAATGCTGGTGCAGGAACTAGATATTTCAATTATCCAAGTCCTTATTATTATGCTCCACCCGTTGGTTCTGCTTATATGTCTCCACCTGCTATATATGGTGCTCCACCGACTAATTATTATGCTCCACCCGTTGGTCCTGCTTATATGCCTCCACCGTCTATATATGGTGCTCCACCGACTAATCATTATGCTCCAATTTCATCGTTGCCGTATCCTTACTTTTATTGAAAAACAATCATTATGAATAAATAAAAAAATCGAAAACAATTTGATTCTCTTTTACTGTATATTTTGGAATTATTCTTGAAATTAAAAAAAAATGAAGCGATGTGTAGCGGTATTTCTTGAAAAATTTGTCTATCAGACCTTCTATAGTTTTGAGATTAACGTAGCATAACAGAGGGGAGTAAAGGAGAAACCGCCATATGAAATGTCTTACAAAAAGAGAACGCAGAGAACGAGCTTATTGATACATGTAAGCAAGGGCACCAGTTCCCATGTTTGCCCAGCATTAGTCTAGGTCTTTTTACACCTCGACTTATAGAAATATGGGTTGGAAATATGGGCTTCAAAATATCTAAGTAGAAGCGAGAAATTTTCTGCTAGCAGGCTTTTATACTTTGATAAATTTAATACGGCTAGTACCTTCAATAATATATATATATATATATATGCGTCAAGATAATTATATGGATTGACCTATAATGAACATATTATGCCATGATCCACATCTATAAGAAAATGCGACCAATACCATCATAATACAGTATGTCAAGAATCAGTTTTCACATTGAAAAAATATGAATTTTTTATGATGGATTTTTTAAAAATATATTTTCAAAGTTTTAAGAAGGCATGGATTAAAAAATATATTTTTTCCCAAGTCTAAAAAAGGCGTGGATTTAAAGAAATATTTTTCAAAATCTAAAAAAATTGATTTTACAAAATTTTTACGAAGTCTTTCAG
>NW_026888548.1:0-99242 GCF_032173495.1 Musca vetustissima
TGTTTCTTTATTTCAGTCACTGTTAGCGACCTCTGCATTGGTGTTATAAAATTCACATATGTATTGTGCAAATTATTTCGATATAAATGCCAAATACAATATGTATAGCAAATAAATTTTAAAATATTATTATTTAATTGTAGTTCAAGTAAATAGTTTTTTTTCTTGATGTCATCTCTATTCAAATAAATATTTTCATTTCTTGTTGATGTCGTCTATTTTCATTTCCATAATCTGATCATCTTTGATATAGGGAAATTGAATAATCTTCCGTTTTGATACCTAGGTCTGTTTTTAATAATGACTATTTTGAACATATACTTTCATTAGTTTACACTTAAGTAATACATAATTATAAGTTTCAAAAAATCTTATCAGAAATGTATGATTTTTATCGCATTGATTGTTATCGTACGATATTCGGTAGTACATCGTAATAAAATATTTCCAATATGTACTTGGCAACTGAAACCGTCAAATGGTTTATTTAATTTAATTCGTAATTCAACATTATCATGTAAGGTTGTAAAGCAAGAACCGTACGCAAAATTCACAATGAAATGTTCTTGAGAGATTTCCAATTCTTGTAGAACGCCGAACAATTAGGTGATTTGAATCGTTTTCTAAGGAGGCCTGGCAACGATATTTTCGAAACTCAGACAGTCGGATGAAAAATTTTCAGACTCCAAATTATCTGAAACGTATTTGGTCCAAAGAAAAATATTACGATGAGGCATATTTTTGCGCATCAAAGTAAATATACCCTCATTAGTCATAAGACTGAGAGTATAATTATGAAAATCTGCTATTTTTATTCCCTTGTCTTATGAGTATACTTCGATACGGCGAAAATGTGCCCCATAAAAATGTTGGTTTTAGATCCATGCTTCTTTAAACAAAATCCACCTTCAAACATTTTATAGGTATTTTATGTACAATATCCGAGAATAGATGGTAATGCTCGTGGTGTATTCGACGCCGATCTACACCGTCAACGCATATCGGCCCATAGATCTTTCGGAGAATCTTTCTCTCTAACACTCCAACAGCTGCATCATCAGATCCATATAACAGCACGGGTAATATCAGCGTCCGGTAAAGTGTGAGTTGGTGAAAGGGGGCCTTGTTTTTGAATTGCTTACTCAGATCATAGTAGCATCTCTTGGTCAACACTATTCTAGTTTTGTTTATGGCGGAACCGAAATATATAAAATCGTTAACTACCTCGAAGCTGTAGTTTTCATGTTCCACAGTTGGTCCGAGTCTACTGGATGTCTTCCGTGTTACAAGTCCTACTTTGGCAGACTCCTCTTCAATTCGTTCAAAGATGGCTTTTACCTTGTGTCGGTTAATGTCTACAGTGGATTTGCCAGGTCTGACTAGATTATAAGAAACCGTGGAACCGCATTGAAAATCTTCGGTCAGGAGATTTTTTATCCTCTAAAAATAAAAAAACGCGGAGGACCCTTTATAAAAAAGCATGTATTGAAAAATTTCAGGAGGAATTTGTCCAAAATATAGGATCAGTTCAAAATAGAGCCTATATTGAATACTAGCAAAGTGCCCGCTACTTCGTATGCGGAAATGTTAATAAAAAACAAATAAATAATATTTCTATTTTGAATTCCACTTCTATTCCTAAATCTAATATCAAGTTTATACATCTAATATCCATTATACAGATTCCAAATTGATCTGAACACTTGCAATTATTTCTGTGCAGGTAAGTTAAATGTGGAGTTATCTTACCTGTTCAACCTGCACGTAAGTGAAATCATAACATAAAAATGGAACAATAGTAAATGTTTTGAAATGCGATATTAACACTAAGTGTCTTTTAATGAAAATGAAGGACTATTGACATCGATAGTGTCAATAATTGATAAATAGAGGAAATGCTTTTTCCCTCAACCTACTTTATTTTTTAGCTGCATAGATAATTTCAAAATAAAAACGAGTCATTATTTTTAACACATCACATACCACACACAACTATTTATTAATTATTGACACCATCAATGCCAAACGCGTATAACAAAACATTTACTATTGTCCCATTTTTATGTAGAGATTTCACTTAAGTACACGTTATGTAGAGATTTCACTTAAGTGCGGCAGGTAAACAATTTAATATATCTGCACTGCAATGATCCGTAATCCGGCGTCAATGACCTTTAATCCGGCTTAAGCCTTACACCGTAGTCAACCTTTAATCTGGATTAAGTCTTAATCCGGGGTCAATGACCCGTAATCCGGGGTGAATGACCTTTAATCCGGGGTCAATGACCTTAGAGCTAATCCGGATTAAGGGTCATTGACCCGGATTAAGGCAAATACCCTTAATCCGGATTAAGACTTAATCCGGGATCAATGACCCTTAATCCGTATTAAGCCTTAATCCGGGGTCAATGAACTTTAATCCGGGGTCAATGACCCTTAATCCGTATTAAGCCTTAATCCGGGGTCAATGACCCTTAATCCGGATTCAATTGACCTTAATACCTATACAATCAACACTTTCAACACTTAATTATTTCTGTGCAGGTAAGTTTATCTTAAATTTCTTACCTGCCTCAACCTTAAGACTTAATCCGGGGTCAATGACCCTTAATCCGGATTAAGACTTAATCCGGGGTTAATGGCCCTTAATCCTGATTAAGACTTAATCCGGGTCAATGACCCTTAATCCGTATTAAGACTTAATCCGGGGTCAATGACCCTTAATCCGCATTCAATTGACCTTATTCCGGGGTCGATGACCCTTAATCTGGATTAAGACTTAATCCGGGGTTAATGACCCTTAATCCGGATTAAGACTTAATCCGGGGTCAATGACCCTTAATCCGGACCTTTAATCCGGGTGAATGACCTTTATCACGCGGTCAATGACCCTTAATCCGGATTAAACCTTAACCCGGGGTCAATGACCTTTAATCCGGATTAAAACTTAATCCGGGGTCAATGACCTTTAATCCGGATTAAAACTTAATCCGGAGTCAATGTCCCTTAATCCGGATTAAGACTTAATCCGGGGTCAATGACCGTTAATCCGTATTAAGCCTTAATCCGGTGTCAATGACCCTTAATCCGGATTCAATTGACCTTAATACCTATACAATCAACACTTGCACTTATTTTTGTGCTGGTAAGTTAAATGTGCAGTTATCTTAATTTTTTTACCTGCCTCAACCTTAAGACTTAATCCGGGGTTAATGACCTTTAATCCGGATTAAGACTTAATCCGGGGTCAATGACCCTTAATCCAGATTAAACCTTAATCCGGGGTCAATGACCTTTAATCCGGATTAAGACTAAATCCGGGGTCAATGACCCTTAATCCGTATTAAGCCTTAATCCGGGTGAATGACCTTTAATCCGGGGTCAATGACCCTTAATCCGGATTCAATCAACACTTGCAATTATTTCTGTGCAGGTAAGTTAAATGTACAGTTATCTTAAATTTTTTACCTGCCCCAACCTTAAGACTTAATCCGGGGTTAATGACCTTTAATCCGGATTAAGACTTAATCCGGGGTTAATGACCTTTAATCCGGATTAAGACTTAATCCGGGGTCAATGACCCTTAATCCGGATTAAACCTTAATCCGGGGTCAATGGCCTTTAATCCGGATTAAGACTAAATCCTGGGTCAATGACCCTTAATCCGTATTAAGCCTTAATCCGGGTGAATGACCTTTAATCCGGGGTCAATGACCCTTAATCCGGATTCAATCAACACTTGCAATTATTTCTGTGCAGGTAAGTTAAATGTACAGTTACCTTAAATTTTTTACCTGCCCCAACCTTAAGACTTAATCCGGGGTTAATGACCCTTAATCCGGATTAAGACTTAATCCGGGGTTAATGACCCTTAATTCGGATTAAGACTTAATCCGGAGTCAATGACCGTTAATCCGGGGTCAATGACCCTTAATCCGGGGTCAGTGACCTTTAATCCGTATTAAGACTTAATCCGGGGTCAATGACCCTTAATCCGGATTAAACCTTAATCCGGGGTCAATGACCCTTAATCCGTATTAAGCCTTAATCCGGATGCAATTGACCTTAATATCTATACAATCAACACTTGCAATTATTTCTGTGTAGGTAAGTTAAATGTGCAGTTATCTTAAATTTCTTACCTGCCTCAACCTGCACATACGTGAAATCACAACATAAAAATGGAACAATGGTAAATGTTTTGAAATGCGATATTAACGCTAAGTGTCTTTTAATGAAAATAAAGCACTATTGGGGCATCGATAGTGTCAATAATTGATAAATAGAGGAAATGATTGTGTGTAGTTTGCGATGGTGAGTAAAAAATAACGACTCGTTTTTATTTTGATACTGGCATATACCCGCTTCTTCGTTAGCGAATGTGGGATGTATATAAAATTTCCAAAACTACATACATATCCCAATCCGATGGTAATGTTAATTTCAAATTTCAGCATTCCAGCTCGATTTGTATCCCGAATTAAATTTGTACCAAATATAGTACATGGGTACACACTTTCAAAACATCACCCTACATCTCAACCCTAATTCGCATTCCAAATTTCCAGTTTTTAGCTCTACGAAATTGTACCAAATTTTGTAAAAGTAAAATAAAAAATATTTTATTTTACTTTCATTATTTGAATTGTGGGTCAACCGATAAAGTTGGAATCCTGAAACCTGGATTTAGGATCACTGTGGGAGTGTAGGTTTGGGGTAGGAAGGAGGTTATTGAAATAAGTACAACTGTGTACTAAATTTGGTACAATTTGAATTGTGGGTGAACCGATTGAGTTGGAATCCTGAAATTTTGATTTAGGATCACTGTGGAGGTGTAGAATTGGGGTATGTTGGAAGTTTTGGAAATACGTACTACTGTGTACTAAATTTGGTTCAATTTAAATTGTAGGTGAACCAATAGAGTTGGAATCCTGAAATTTGAATTTGGAATCATTGTGGGGGTGTGGGATCTGGGTTTTATTGGGTGGAAATATTGTGTGCTAAATGGAACTAAATTTGGTCAAATTTGGATTTGGATGAACCTTTAGAGCTCGAAACATGAAATTTGGTACTAAATGGTACTCAAATTTAATTTATGGTCGATATTAAAATAATATGTTAATACATGTTTAAGTATTTCCTACATTCGCTAACTAAGTTGCGGGTATAAGCTAGTTAAGAATATATTTTTTAAAATTTGAATTTGGGAACCCCACCTTTTGATATAGGAGGCATATCCAATTTAATGATTTACTAGAAACCAATAAATATTTCCCAAAACAAACAAATATTTGTAAACAATTCCGAAGTTGGGAATTCAACTAAGGGAACAAGTTATAAAAAATAAGTTATAAAAAAATTCAATAAATACTCACAATGTCCAAATTTTATATTAAAAATTACAAACTCCAAACAGAGTTTTGATTTCAAATTCCGACGGACATATTAAATTTGATACAATTTTTCTTTGTTAAATCTCCAACAAATATAACCACCCTATCTAGAAGAAGTGTATACAAAGAATATCATACGGAGTTGAAATAAATTTGCTCATACATTTATTTATTAATAGAAAAGATAAGAAAACTCCAATATTTTTTTGTTTATGTTCAAAAATACATTTTTTAAAAACTGTAAATTTTGTATTGGCTTCAATAACACTTCGTATGATGGGTTCATACAAGTACTGTCAAGGTTAACATGCAGAATTTTTGGATACCGACGTTATAGTATATAACGACAGTATCCAAACAAAGAGGTATTTTCGTCTCTGATAACCTAAAATCTCAAATTACTGTTTCTTGGTTCGGAAATGCGACTGGCAACATAAGGATATCTAAAATAGAACAGGACCGTTGTATGTGGTTATGTCACAATATAGGGGAGACTGGGGCACCTTCGGCATCGGGGCACCTTCGGCAATCGCGTTTTCGATATGAAGCTCTCACCGTACATCACTAGTTTCGATACATAGGTATCGAATATCGAAATAAATAACTGACACAAAGTTTGAAATTTCTAGCTAATAAACTTATTTAGATACATGGGTTTTTATATTTTTATAGATGTTTCTGTAATATTTCAATTCCACTTCGTAAGTATTTCGCGTATAAAACTTTTTAAATTTTTAAGACAATATTATTAAAAAGTGGTTAACTACGATGTGTATTATTATAGAAATGTTTAAAAATATAATGTTTTTAAAAACTGATCGAAAAAAATGAAAAAAACTATAAAAAGTACATTCGGGGTACATTCGGCATTTTAAAGTGGGGCACATTCGGCGATATACAGATTGTGCAATATTATTTCCTTAAAATGTTTTTGAGTTTGTCTTTAAAACTAATCCTTTAATATGGTCCGAAATTGCATATATATGATCAAACGTACTTGTACTGCCGAAAATGCGATAGAAAACCCTTATTTCTGATGTTGTGTGCGAGCTTGAGATGTAACGTTAGACGCCGTTAGAAAATAAAGCCCTATAATTCAAACATTGTGTGGCGTATTTAAACCAAATAGAGCCTTTAGAGTATCAGAATTTCAACCAGACTAATAGCGATGACAATTACCCGACTATGACTATGTTGCCGAATGTGCCCCATCAAATGCCGAAGCTACCCCGGGTTGGGGCACATTCGGCGAATTTGACTTTTTTTACAAAACTGTAAAATTTTTTAACTAATACTATTTTTTTATATATTTTTGGTACTATTTTTTATAATTAAGTGTCTGAGGACAATAATCAGCCATAAAGTTGTTATATATGTTGAATAAGTACTGAGATATAGAGCTCTAAAAAAAAAGTGCCGAAGGTGCCCCAGTCTCCCCTACACCCATATTGTACATTGTCTATAAGGTGATATTTTATTCTATGAGAAAAAAACACAATTCGAAATTATCTTGCAAAATACAGCGGGAAATTTTTAAATATTTTAAAATCGGTTCAGCGAGACTACAATCTTAAGTATATATATATATATATGGCTAAGATTGTTGTTGTGATTTCTTGGATCGTAATTAAGAGGCCATTCCCGGAAAATATGTAACTACAGAATGCAAATTACCACCTCAAATAAATCAACTACACATAACGTTATGTTTTTATTGGCCACACATCGCTAACATTTCAACAATTATATCCATTCAATAAATTCTTATTTTTAATTACAAGTTAGTCCACGTGCTATCGTTACGCTATATTGTAAACAAAACGAAACTATTCTTTGACAAATGATATGCGCAGTTGCGCAAAAGGTAAATGGACGCCAATAACATCAGCGACAGCAACAACGATCGCCGATAATTGTCGCAGTAATGTTGTTAATTTGAATATAAGAGATATAGGCTTTTCCCCTTAGAATATTAAATAGCTTCTATAACGATATATTTAAAATAGATGATTTACAAGATAAATACTTAATTGACAATAATTCTATACGTAACTAATAATTAAAATTTCTTAAGTATTATTATTTAATTAATTCAGTTTCTTTTAAATGGGGGGATTATTTGTGATGACGCAAATAAGTTGTTTTAATAAATAATGCAATAAAAAACTATTTTTAATAAATATATTTTTTAAAAGACCACACCTTAGTATTTATAAAAAAACATATTTAAAACAATTCCTCACCATAATAATCATAAAAATAGTATTTTTAAAAAATCCACGCCTTTATAATATTAATTTTTCTTAAACCAGTGAGCGGAGCAGTATATTCGGACGGGGCCGACCGACTCTAACTTTCTGCGGATTTTTATTCCGAGTATCCCAATTTTTCGTGATAGTTGGGCAATCTTGCCCGATTAGAGGTCAACAGCATCTCTTCCTTACACTGACATATTTTCCGAATATTAATAATAATCAGTACAGTCCTTCTATGTACTTGTCCATATTCCCTTCACCATGGGTTGTGTTGTGATGTTCGGCTTATAATTGTGGGCTATAGATTGGCTCGAAAAAAAAACACAAAAAAAATTAAGTTTTTGGTATACTTCATCCCAAAATTATTATCTGATCATCACAGAAAGTTATAGGGATTGTACTTGAGCATAACTGGAACCTGATGGAACATTTCAAATCGATCAGCGCTATATTTCCGCCCTCCAGTGTGGTAATGAATTACTAAATGATATCTGAATTCGTAAGCACCTGTAAATATTTAGGTGTAACTCCCACATCCGAGTACATACAACCACATAATAATTGGTATCAAATTAAAGGTCAACCAGACTCAATTCAGTACACTATGCCAGATTTTGTGCAAATCGAAAGATATATAGGGACTTTGGTACACCATTATATATATAGGGACTATTTACCTTAAATCGAAAATATATATTGGGGCTATATCTAAATCTGAACCGATTTTGAGGAAACTTAGCACACATCATTCTAGACTTAATTCAATACCCTATGCCAAAATTTTGTGCAAATCAAAAGATATATAGGGATTTTGGTACACCATTTACAATCGGGCGAAAATATATATGGAAGCTATATCTAAATCTGAACCGATTTTCAGGAAACTTTACACACATTATTATAGACTCAATTCAGTACGCTATGCCAAATTTCGTGCAAATCGAAAGATATTTAGGGACTTTGGTGCCCCATTTACCTTAAATCGGACGAAAATATATATTGGAGCTATATCTAAATCTGAACGGATTTTCACGAAACTTAACACACATCATTCTAGACCTAATTCATTACGTTGTACCAAATTTCGTGCAAATCGAAAGATATATGGGGGCTTTGGTGGACCATTTACATTAAATCGGTCATTTGGTCAGATATAGAAGCTATATCAAAATCTGAACCTATTTCAGGAAACTTAACACACATCATTCTAGACTCAATTAAGTACGCTATGCCAAATTTCGTCCAAATCGAAAGATATATAGGGACTTTGGTGCACCATTTACCTTAAATCGGGCGAAAATATATATGGAAGCTATATCTAAATATGAACCGATTTTCAGGAAACTTAACACACATCATTCTAGACTCAATTCAGTACGCTATGCCAAATTTCGTCTAAATCGAAAGATATATAGGGACACCATTTACCTTAAATCGGGCGAAAATGTGTATTG
The DNA here is from genome assembly GCF_032173495.1 of Musca vetustissima. Lineage (NCBI taxonomy): Eukaryota > Metazoa > Arthropoda > Insecta > Diptera > Muscidae > Musca > Musca vetustissima. The sequence continues at coordinate 9,103 of NW_026888548.1, forward strand.
GAGCTATATCTAAATCTGAACCGATTTTTCCCAATAGGATTCGTCCTTGGGCCAAATAAGTGACCTGTGCCAAACTTCATAAAAATCGCATCATAAATGCGACCTGTACTTTGTTCACAAAAATACATGGATGGACGGACAGACGGACATGCGTAAATCGACTCAGAAAGTGATTCTATGCATATTCTCAAAAGGAACCATGTCTCGATCTCGTTTCCTTTTGCATGTTACAAACATATGCACAAAGACATAATACCCTGTACCACAGTGTGGTGAAGGGTATAAAAAAATTATTTTGAAACAAAATCACGCCTTATTAAACAAATATATTTTTATATTTATTTTCAAAACTCACCAATAAATGCCGCTGCACTCATTACGGCCATTTCCACCGATGTTGTATTGAAATCACATTTCGATGCAATGGTTATGATGCTCATGCCCATGGTTTCGCAGATCACCATCATTAGCAGCAATCCGCAGGTGAATAACAGCAAACATTGTGTTTTACCAAAACCGATAATATTCAAAACATCTTCATAACAAAAATTCTTCACATTATCCTTTACACTCAGAGTACTATCATTATTGCTTTTTATCGATAGACGAGATTCGGAGATCCTTTTTATATTTTCCAAATATTGTGTTTGAGATTCTTTTGAGGATAAATCTTTTTCGGATATAGACATTTTTCCTAATATATTTTTTTCAAAATATCACTAAAATTTCACATTCACTTCTCGTCGATTTCAAAATTCTATTTCGAATTTGCCCGGAACTTCTCACCAAGTTAAGTAAAGACTAACAATGAACGAACGACAGACAGCCTAATCGCACCTGTGTCCAAAACAGACTGTTCAAGCTGCCAACAATTCGCGTTAGAAGAAAGCATCAATGCGACGGACAGGCCACAACAACAACAATCGAAAAACGAACGTTGACGGACGGGGCTTTTCTGACACGCTTCGTATTATTCGTTGGGGTGACGATCAACGACTTTTCATTTGTTGTTTGAAGTGTTCAGAAGTGCCACAATAAACCATCATCATCACGGCGACAACTACAACAACGCCAATGAAAACTTCTTAACGCCCGTTCTGTTATTACAGTTGACGTTGATGGTAGGTGGTAAAATTCTAAGATAAAGATGTTGGAAAACAACAACACTATTTAATTGAATAATTCTTTCTATTCAGATAAAACACATTTTTTGCAAAAATATAAATAAATGCCTATATTTGTGATAGTGTTATTTGTGCACACTGGGGCCCAAAAAACAAATAGTTGGTTACATGTTACGAAAATAAAATAAATACAACAATAAATAGAAAAATAACTACTTATAGACAGTGTAATTGAAAACTATGTTTTAAATATTGAACTTTTTTAAACAAATTTAAAATCCTAATTTAGTGACTTTATACCCTTCACCTCACTGAAACGAGATAGACACATGGTTCCTTTTGAGAATATGCATATAATCACTTTCTGAGTCGATTTACGCATGTCCGTCTGTCCGTCCGCCCATGTATTTTTGTGAACAAAGTACAGGTCGCATTTATATTTGGTCCAAGAAATTGAAATTGGGAAAAATCGGTTCAGATTTAGATATACCTCCCATATATATTTTCGTCCGATTTAATGTAAATGGTGCACCAAAGTCCATATATATCTTTCGATAAAGAATTAGGCCTAAAAATATGTGTGTTAAGTTTCATGAAAATCGGTTCAGATTTAGATATAGCTCCCATATATATTTTCGTCCGATTTAATATAAATGGTGCACCAAAGTCCCTACATATCTTTCGATTTGCACGAAATTTGGCACAGCGTAATGAATTAGGTATAAAATGATGTGTGTTAAGTTTCCTGAAAATCGGTTGAGATTTAGATATAGCTTCTATATCTGACCAAATGCAAAATTTAGTATCGGTTGCAGAATGACATTTTTATGGTTCCAATTTCATTTTACTGGTCTTTTAAAAATGCGACGTCTGTTAGGATTCATCTGTTGAATATACCCTAAGTGGTGAAGGATATCATATAGTCGGCCCCGTCCGACTTCACTACTTTCCTTACTGGTTTTTAATTAAAAAATATTTTTTGTACTTTTTTAACCAATGTGCAACAATAATTTGATCCAGTTGTTAAGAGAAACATCCGTTGCATCTTCAAATAGACATGCACTATATATTCCTAATCTTTCAATGGTTTTGATAAAAAAAAATGCAAATAATTACTATGCCAATTTTTTAATAACTTCAACTTCTGTTCTCCTTGAAGAAAACTAGAACACCATATCCGGGATATGACTAATGTGAATCATGAATTAAGAAGAAATTCTATAGAATTCAAAAATTTATAAAGAGAAGATGATAAAGACAAAATCTACGGGCCTACCGCTCGAGACAATAAAATATAAAATTGTTTTTCAAATAAGCCATAATTTACAATATGGGAGGTGAGATTAATGACATACATTCACTTCTTTTACTTTTAAGGACTAAGCCTATGTATACAGTTAGAATCGTTTATAACGACAACAAAATATTGGTTATACCGACGCACTATGGGCCAGGAACCCTTTTTTTGCAAAAAGTCCATAGATTATAGAAGAAAAAACGATATATATTGACAAGATATAACAGTGAAATGTTATATATTGTCAAAGTCAACATTTCATATTTTTCCGAATATTATTTATATTTGAAAATTTTTATATAAAATTGACATTTGTCAAGATATTAACAGATGGAACTGGTGATAATAATGAAGTTTAAAATTATTGGTAATTTAATGTTAATCATCAAAAATTTCGTATTAAAACTCATAATAATGCATTTTTCCAAAAAAAAATCCAGTAATTAGTGCCAAACTGTACCTGGATTTTTTAAAGAATATTTTTCAACGATCATCGTAGGCGTGGATTTTTAACACCCTCGATGAATAATAAAAAATACTGCAATGAATTTTATACCGAGAGTTTTCAAAATTAGTAACTCGAAATTCCTCTTAAGAATGAATGTGACGTCAGAAGAATCTCAAAGATGAACGATTTCCCACTAAGAACTATAAACGACCTCATAAAATTAAAAAAAATTTAATCAAAGCCAGAAAAAACGTACCGAAGATCAACATATGTACCTGGTTTTTCCGAACGTTTTTCCAAATCAAATTTATACAACAGAGACGAATACAAACTAGCTTTAAAGAGCAGCAATACAAACAACAATTTCTTCAGCCGGACAAAATCGCAGATTCCCCAGCTTTAACAGGACATACTCCGAACCTCAAAGATGTAGACATCCTAACACAAGAAAACAACCACAAAGGAAGATATATGTTAGAAATGTTACATACCATTAACATTCCCAGAGAAAAGCGAATGAATTATAAGACAGACACAGAATACTGTGCACAACTTTACAGAAATATAATAGAAAATAACACGAAAAAAAACTTTAGTTTGAAACTGAACTCATACATAGCAGAGTAACACAAGTTGTGGAAAAGTAGTATAATTATTGTTATATCTTTAACGTTTTTGTTAATATATTTATAAAAATGTTTGTTTTTCTGTTTCGTTTTAAAGTCATCTCCCTGATGATGATCCTAGAATATGATCGAAATATTGGAGAAATAAAAATCAGTAAAAATCACTATCTGATATTTTTATCAATATTTTTTCAACGACCATCTGAGGCGTGGGTCTTTTAAAGAGAATTTTTATTTTTATCAAAAATTTTCAACGACCCTCTTAGATGGTCGTGATTTTCTAAAGAATATTTCTCAACGACCATCTGAAGCATTGGTTTTTTAAAGAATTTTTTCGACCATATGAGGCGCAGATTTTTAAGGAATATTTTTAAACGACAATCCAAGGATTTTTTGAAGAATATTTTCTCAACGGCCATCTCAGGCGGGAATTTCTTTAGGAATATTTTCTCAACGAACATCTCAGGCGGGTATTTTTTAATGATTATTTTTTCAAACGACCAATCGACGCCTTAATAAACTTTAGAGTTATTATCGATAATATAAGCATATGAAAATTGCATGTACAAATGTAATAATTTAATCATATTCTGACTTGATCTAGGTTTAGAAAAAACAGCAGGTTGTGCAAAGTTTGGTTCAAATCGGACATTCCATTCGCCTGATATTGGCTTTACAAATATTGAAAATTTTGACCAATTGTGTGGAGGTACCAGAAAGAGGTGAAACGATGGGTCCCATCTTCAGACTTGATCTGGGCTTGGTAAGGATAATAGGTTGTGCGGGTTGGTTCATGGTTCGTTATCAGATTATTTCTTGTCTAAAACCTATCCTGTGTAAAATATCGTGATCATAAGGATGGCGTGTAAAGCTATGAAAATAAAAAAAAACTATTAGAACACAGAAAATGTTTCTTTAATATAAAAGATGTATACAAAAAAGTTTGTGAAATTTAACCTCCTACGCATTTAATATAAGTGTAAGAAATCATAAGTTTTCCTATTTTTTACAACTTGGACCACAGTGTATTATAAATAATCAATGAAAATATTGTATTAACTACGTACTTCCCCATCCATTACAAATATACATACATTGTAAAGTAAATTACATTTTTTTTAATTTAATTTATACAAAACTATAATGGAATTATTATTTAATTGGCATACTTCTGTATTTATATGCGAATACGCATTTAGAAAACTGGGTTACTGAAATATGTTACAACTACTGCTACTATAATTCAAAATTATTTAAATTATAACAAGTTAATGATGCAATGTATTTTAATTGGAGACTTATATATAACCGGTTAATAGAAAACCCCCAGCATGACACATAGATTGCAGTGAAATTCATATGATTTTTTGCCCCAAATTTCATAAGACTATAAATAAGTTGCCGTATCATAAGGGGATGAATTAGGACGAGAGCGAACAAAATAGAAATTTTAAATATTAAAAATACATCTGAAGCCAAACATGACTTCATGTCGAGATTTAGAATATTCCAGCAAAAAAAGACTGACAATGGTTAAGGCATTGGCTGTCTAAAGACGTTATTAGCGGTTAGAGGCAATGTTCTGACATCTATATTTTGGGATGTACATGGAATACTTTGCAGGAAATTTTTTAGCTGCGTGGTCGATATATTGACCACTGAAAATACACCAAATATTTTATATTTCTAAACTAATGTTTTGAAATTTTTTAGAAGCACCGTACATTATATTCAACAAGTTGAAAAGAAAGTTATATTTATATTTTTATATTATACATATTAATATAACATGCATTATATTTTGACGTCATTTGAGAAAAATGTTATCATATGTGATAGTATTCATATATAATACCTTTATGATTTAATTATACATATTATGATTTGCACATATATTAGACAAAACTTATAACACGCGACTGAGACAAGAAAAAATTTTAAACAAGTGAAAAAGGCGTTAATTTTGACCGGGCCGAACTTCGGATACCCTTCATCACCATTACTTCAAATGAAAATATAGGGAACATACCAACAATTGTACCAAGCGATTGTTGCAAACCAATATACAAATTTGCATTGCAGAATAAACATGTTTGTACATGTAGGTCTCTGGAGGCTATACGTAAAGCGGTACCAATATTGATTGCCTCGTGTACGAATTACCAAACATTTGGAGTTATCATAATATGAAGTGTTGTGCCTAATTGAGGACCGATATAGACAAATTATCTCTATATCCTCCGAAGGTTGAATGATTTCAACAGATGGCTAAATCGGCTAAATTGTCTTAGAATTCCATATTTCGAGTACAGAATATAAACGCAATAACGTCATTCTAGTCTCAATGTGATACGTTGTGCAAAATTTCGTGTCAATCGGACAAAGATTAGGAATTTGGTGCACCATTTACCTAAAATCGGACGAAAATATAAATCGGAGCTATATCTAAATCTGAACCGATTTAAACAAAACTTGCCAGAGATTAATTTATATTAACGTCAGAACATTTTTTTGTTTGCAAAAAGATTTGCAATATATGGGCTTTGGTACACCATTTACATAAAATCGGACGAAAATATATATGTAACCTATATTGAAATCTGAACCGATTTTCACGAAACTTAGCTCATATCATTCCAGACACAATTCAGTACGCTATGCCGAATTTCGTGCAAGTCAAATGAAATATAGGGGCTTCGGTATACCATTTACATAAAATCGGAAGAAAATATGGGAGCTATATCAAAATCTGGATCGATTTTCACGAAACTTAGCACGCCTTATTTCAGACTCCATCCAGTACGCCACGCAAAATTTCAAGCAAGTCGAAAGAAATATAGGGGCTTTGGAGTGTCACTTACATTAAATCGAACGAAAAAATATATGGGAGCTTAATCTGAGCTATGGGAGCTATATCACGAAACTTAGCACGCAGCATTCCAGACTCAATTCAGTACGCTATGCCAAATTTCGTGCATATCGAAATAATTATAAGGGTTATTGTGCACAATTTACATAAAAGCGGACGAAAATATATATGAAAGCTATATCTAAATCTGAATCGATTTTCACGAAACTTAGCACGCCTTATTTCAGACTCCATCCAAGTCGAAAGAAGTATAGAGACTTTGGTGCACCATTTACATAAAATCGGACGAAAAAATATATGGGAGCTATATCTAAATCTGAACCGATTTTCACCAATTTCAATAAGGTTCGTCCTTGGGCTAAACCAATGTGCTGTACCAAATTTCCTCTAAATAGGATTATAAATGTAACAGGCATAAATTGACTCAGATAGTGATTCTATGTATATTCTCAAAAGTAGCTATGGGTCTATGTTGTTTGTGAAGGGTATAAAGATATGACAATTATCCAAATTATTTTGTTATTACAGTGAGAGAGACATATTTCACGTCTTTCTTACCGGGAAATTTGATAAATTTTGTGAAACCCATAATTTCACGATGCAGTAACAAATTCCAGGTCTATGTTTCAAAGCTTCTTCTTTATCCAAAATGGTTTCCAAGGTATAGTTGGTGCTCCCACTCCCACATCCAGACTCGTCGTGAAGCTATACCAACTTATTCAGGTCTTGGGATTTTCATATTTCAAGATGCAGTAACATTTTCATTGTCTTCAGTATAAAAGAGAAAATGCTGATCAGTCTGTTGACTTTCGGTTGTTGTTCTTCTCATTTGTTTTGTGTATGTACATTAGGTATTTACCTACAAATATTATATCATATCTTGTAATACCTTATTATTTTTATAGCGTTTCACACGTGCTTACAACATAAAACATATTTTCTAATTTAGTTATTTTTAGTGACCATGAAATTGTGCGTAACGTTCTACTCTATAGCTATAGACTTTTCAATTGGCTTCCTGAACATATAAACTTGACAACACACGAGTTATTAATTGAAAACTCCAAAACATTTGTTCGACCGCATCTGAACTTAATTAAGTATCCAATTGTATCGCTCAGAACGCCAGACCCGAAAATTGTCAACCGTAACTAATGACGAAGTTGTGAAGCATTTGGCAGAAGTTCAAATAAGAATTCATTTAATATTTTTGCGTTAATTAATTCATTTCAAATTCATTGACATTAAAATAGAGACGCCAAATATATTTTGGGAATAATATTTACTTAGTAATGTACATATGCTGGTAATTATGAGGGGGTTATGATAACAAATAAATATAAACAAATGGAAAGGGGTCAAAGCCTGGATTTATTATACTTCTGCTACTTTGAAACTATTTTTTTAAATTCCTACTTATAGAAAATCATGACTTCATAATTCATTTCTTTTTAAAATCCTGTTTCCAAGCTAAAAACTAAATATCTATTTACTACAATTAAACTCTCTATTTACATTGCATTAATTTGTTTTGATCATCATTAGACATCGCCTTGTTGACATTCATTCATCCAGTGCCAACCTACTTTTACACTGATTAAATATCATTTAGATGCCATGAAACAATATAATTGTAATATATGGCGCCCAACACGTTACACACCCATCCATATTCCTTTTTATTTCGGTGGCATAAAGTTATATGCCTTTATGCCTTTATTAAAGCCTTTATTAAAATTATTGTAAGATTTATTTTGGGGCTTACATAAATAAATAAACATCAAAACGGAAAATTACTATAGCCTGTTTGTTGTTGTTGCATCAAGGAACAATTGTGAAAATGCATGCATTTATCAGTGTTTCTTTTTTTAATAAACTGAATTTAAAAAAAATTACTAGCACTAAACAAATAAACAAAACAATATTCATATAAGAAAATACAATAATATTTAAATGATATATCATTAGAATATGGATGTTTTCATCGCTATAGGAGGTTAGTTACAGTTCATATGCAGTAGTTCAAGAATGAGTTTACACATGGATATTTATTAAACATGTTCAAATGCAGAAGCTCGAAATGACAGAGATTATGTTTGATATTTATTTGTTACTTAGCATAAGTGTGTGCTGCTACATCTTGAGTCATCAAATTAAAATTTAGTACTAAAAAAGCAAAAGCAAAGTACAAGCAACGGCTCTGATTGACTTTAACATGGCGAAGCCCAGGCTTATCTTTGTCCCTCTTTCATCTCAATTGTGGACACTGACGTCCACGCGGTGTCATCTGGAGGTCATCATCCATTGAAATAGTGAGCTGATATGTACCGTGAGTTCACCCATAAGAACTATAAAAAAATGGGTTGAGGCGTCGGGTTAGTTGCCCACACTCGGAAAAAGCAACGAACAAGAAAACCAACCCCCTCCCCCCAATGTTAACGACCCCCGCAAACGTATAAAGGACCACGATATGCGAATGTGCGAACGTTGTACTGGATTGGCGCAGTTTTCGCCTTGTCGGATGTACTCAAGAAGTACACAGCCGATACTATTGCCTTACAGTAATTGCGATGGAACGGAACTGGCGTAAATAAATCAGATGATTACGCCCTGTATTATAGCTGCCATGAAACGAGACGTGGATTTGGCTGCGGATTTATGGTTAATAGGAGAATAAAATACCTTGTATCCAGGTTCACTCCAGTAGAATTGCGAATTGCTATGGTCCGTATAAAAACGAAGTTCTTCTACATCCGACGGAAGACAAAGATGAGCAGACATATTTTACGAACGCCTAGAAACATCATATGACCGCAGCCCTGGTATTAAAATTCTGCTAGGAGATTTGAATGCAAAAATCGGAAAGGGAAATATTTTTGGTCACACCGTCAGAAAATTCACCCTCCAAGAAGAAACATCCGACAACGGCATGATGTTGATTGACTTCGCGGCAGCAAAAAACATGGTAGTTAGCAGCACCAGATTCTAGCATCTCGATATACACCGGATTTCTCCTTATCAATCAACGAGAAATCAAATTGATCATGTTGTGATATACGGAAGGCATTCATCCAGTGTTTTAGACGTTCGATCGATACGAGGAGCGAATATCGATTCGGGCCATTACCTTGTAGCAGCCAAGGTTCGCACCCGTCTTAATGTAGCAGCAAAGGTGTGATCTAATGTAACACGGAAACTCGACGTCAAAAAGCTGCAAACACAACAGGTAGCAGAGGCCTACTCCGCTCAACTTACCGTTCAGAGGTGTATAAAGCCATGTCTGCGTTTGGCATGCAAAATTAATACGGCTATGCAGGATAACTTTAACTGGCACAAGAGCAGCAGTTAAAGTCGGATAGGACCTCTCGGAGCCCTTTAATACCGAACGAGGATTCAGACAAGGTGACAGTTTGTCCTTTTTAACATCCTGCTGGAAAAGGTCATACGAGAGACAAAAGTGGATCTAAAGCATGGGTACTTGGGCAAGCAGATGAGGCAGCTCTTGGAGTGTTTGAGAGAAAAATTCTCCGAAAGATCTATGGGCCGATCTGCGTTCACGGTGAATATCGCCGTCGAATGACCCATGAGTTGTACCAGCTATTTTCGGACATTGACTTTGTTAGACGTAATAGCGAACCAGCTGATGGTACACGCAGAAGAGGAAGGCCAGGAATAAGATGGAAAGACCAAGTGGAAGACAACATTGCCGAATATGGTTTTTCAAATTGGAAAAACTCCGCAAAAGACCAATGTGCCTGGAAATCGTTTTTAAGCTCGGCTTATGGAACGAACGTTCTGTCACAAGCCAGCTAAGTAAGTAAGTAAAAGTTTTGATGACAGACAGGCGTACAGACAGACAATTGTAAATCTGAGACAAATAATTTTGAATTCGGTTAACAAAGTGTAATCTCCTCCGTGAAAATAGTTGTGGTTCTGTTATGGCGCGAAAATGTATAACAGTATAGGCAATTTGGCAGTAAATACTGTGAACTTGGGTCTCTGAGCTAGACAGCTATCCCAAAGTAGTAAAGAAAGGTCTGCCCAAACATATTTCAAAGCAGTTCCATAATCCCCCAGTCAACTGATATCAAGCCCATTGTGAAATTACCAGCAAAGATTATATTTAATCCGTCATAATGGAGTGATGGCTGACCCTGATGCTACCAAAAAAATTGTGGAATTGAATATCATTTTATGTAATGGTAAATTAAGTATACACGTGTTCTATTGTTGGAAATATAATAAATATGTAGAAAGTCAAAAACATTTCGAAACGAAAGCGGAAACAAGCGTTCATATTTTGGTAGAATGTATAAAATAACACAGTGCTACAAAATAACAAAAATTTTTTTTTCAGGGTTTCTAATGTACCAATTCTGTTTAGTTGGAGTCTCTGGACCACGAAAATACCTTTGGTTTTTCTGGGTCACTTCGAAAATTAATTTTATAACGGTAAATATAGAGAAAAACGTGGTTGCATGGATTTTCTATTTGAAACTTGAATAACTTATTTACTTTATAACGGATTTATACTATTATTTTTTTCTTTCGAAGAGTACAATTTTTCCTCTCAAACAAGATATATAATTGGTAAATCGGTTGAGGATTAGCTGAGTTACAGCGGTTGAAATGTGAAAAAATACGCATTAAATGACAAAATTTATTTTTCTTCAGACTGTACGACGAAATTATGATATCAAGCCATATAAGTTTTATTATATTACGGGAAAGAAAATTAAATTAGCTTTCGAAAATGATAAAAATCAAAAAAATCGGTTAAAAAATGGATGACTTATACACATTTTTGTATTGATTCTATGCATATTCTCTAAAGGAAATATGGGTCTGTATCGTTTCCTGTTACAAACCGTTATGTTTGCAACAGGCAGAAGGAAACCAGATAGACCCATAGTTCCTTTAGAGAATATTCATAGAATCAATACAAAAATGTGTATAAGTCATCCATTTTTTAACCGATTTTTTTGATTTTTATCATTTTCGAAAGCTAATTTAATTTTCTTTCCCGTAATATAATAAAACTTATATGGCTTGATATCATAATTTCGTCGTACAGTCTGAAGAAAAATAAATTTTGTCATTTAATGCGTATTTTTTCACATTTCAACCGCTGTAACTCAGCTAATCCTCAACCGATTTACCAACTATATATCTTGTTTGAGAGGAAAAATTGTACTCTTCGAAAGAAAAAAATAATAGTATAAATCCGTTATAAAGTAAATAAGTTATTCAAGTTTCAAATAGAAAATCCATGCAACCACGTTTTTCTCTATATTTACCGTTATAAAATTAATTTTCGAAGTGACCCAGAAAAACCAAAGGTATTTTCGTGGTCCAGGGACTTCAACTAAACAGAATTGGTACATTAGAACCCCTGAAAAATTTTCGTGTCGCACAGTGTAATTTTAGAGTCCATTCCCCCATTTAATTCTTAATAAAAAGAAAAATGCGAATCACGTTTATATGAGGTTATCTTATAAACTACAGCTATAATAATGCCATGGTCAAAGATGATTTTGTTTTTGGGTGACAATTTATCACACTACGATGATATCTGAAACACTAAGACCGTGCATATTACCAAAAAAATTCATAATATCTACTAAATTAAATAAATGAATGTGCCTCATCACTGGCACACTTCAAATTAAGATAATCAAATGTTTATTGGTCTTTATTTAATTTTTGTTCTTAAAATATATCTATTTATGTATATATGTACTAAAATATGCACACAAAGATAATAAAAATCAGTGAGCGGAGCAGTATAGTCGGACGGGGCCGACCATACGATACCCTACACAACTACCATCAAGTTCTAACTTTATTTGGTTCTATATTCTGAGATTGGGCAATATTTCGCGATATTTGCACACTTTTGACTGGCTAGAGGTCAGCAAATGTTACTAATAATCAGTACAGCCCCTCGAATTACTTGTCCAGATTCCCTTCACCGTGGGTTGTGTTGTGATGTTCGGCTTTCGACTCGAAAAGTACAAATAATTAAGTTTTCGGTCCACTTCATCCGAAAAGTTATTATGTGATCATCACCTAACATTATAGGCGTTGTCCTTGACCATAACTGGAACCTCATGGAACATTTCAAAGCGGTCAGCGCTATATTTCCCCCCTCTAGTGTGGTAATAGGTTACTAAATAATATATGAATACGTAAGCACCAGTAAATATTTAAGTGTAACTCCCGCATCCGAGTACCTACGACAATATAATTGGTATCAATTTAAAGGTCAACCACTCCTCTTGGCAATACTTTCCACTTCTTGGGTCTATGTCATTCAGGTGTAAATATATACGCTATAGAATACAAATTTTGTCATTTTTCACACAAAAGTTAGGGTCCATTTGACCCGCTAAATATTGACCGATCTTTATCAAAACAGGCATGCTTATTCTTTGGCCGGATACCCTTCTCCATGCGGTGTTTGGGCCATAATTGCGGCCTATGGAGCGACCAGAATATCAGACAAAAACAAAGTTTTTGGTCCATTTCATCCCCTAAATATTAACCGATCTTTTCCAAAAACAATAGGGGTCTTCATTGGCCAGAACCCATCCTACATGCAAAATTTCGTGAAGATTGGTCCATAACTGTGGCCTGTATCGTGTTTACAAATTATAATGGACAGACGGACGGACGGACACACATGTCTAGATCGACTCAGCTAGTCGAGATATGACGATCGGTATACTTAAAGGTGGGTCTAGGACCAATATTTCGCGGCGTTACAAACTTTTGGGGCTGCACAAAGCTATAATACCCTGACAACATAGTTGTGTAGGGTATAATTAACACAAAAGAATGTTTTTATTTAAAGGCCCAAAAAATTTTTAAAGTGTGTTCTCCTAAACAAATGTTCATGGACATAATGTACAGTTTATATATCAAATTCCTAGACAAAATAAAATTAAAGATTTCCTCTAATAGATTTCCCTAAAAGAAATAATTTTTTTCTTAATTTTTTGTGGATATGTTCACACAAACCAATTCCCTAGAACAAATATTCTCTACAACTTACTAATTTTTCACTCAATGGTAAGTGTATGTATATGTCATAAATTTATAAAAAAAAGTAATTTAAAAAAAGAAAATCTTGTCTGACCTATGTTAATTATTCGTCTCCTAAACTATTATGAAATATTTTAATGGATGCTGCTGTAAAAAAAAATGAAAAGTAACATCTCTTTGTTCTATTTTTAATAACTTTGTTTTTATCTACTAACTAGTTTATTTCTACATTAATAAATTAAGGCAGATGACTAGTTGATAACACAAACCTATGGACATACATGTTATTTGTAAAAGAATTATTATACACGAGTGTAACGTTATTTAGATTACATTTATTAAATAGATTTAACCCATTCGACACCTTATAAATTATAAAATATTTAATATTTATGATAAAAAATATATAAAATCAATAATAAAATATTATATTTTAAGTATTTCTTATAAGTTTTAATGTAATTCTTATAAAAATAACAACATTATTCTATAATTATGTATGGCAGTTTAATAAACGTCATATTCATATCTATATGACACATTTCATTAAAACCAGTTCCATGTTAATATAACCATACTTAATATTTTTAATTATATATAACAAAACTACAAATAACTGCTATTATTTTCCTCCCCAAAACAAAAAATATAATAAAAACTGTAAGAAGTTCTAAAAATTCTACTTGTAATTTATTCAGTGTTGATATTCCCACCAACATTATTTTCATTTATTGTTGCTAATGAAATACATATCGTACAGTAAAACTAACGGAATCAGTCTGTCTCTCGATAGATAATAATTTATTTACTTAACTTGTTTATAAATAAAAAAACGTAAAAGTTCGTAATCGTATTCAATTGCGTGCCATGAATTAAATTAAAGAATGAGAATAATCGGTTTGTTAGGGTTTTTAAGAAAAGTGATTGTTTTGGGAAATGAATAATAGAATATTTAAAAAGAATAGAAAATATATTATAGTACAATGTTGTAATACAATTTTATTATGTTGTGACTAATTAATCACAATATATTGCCACTATTTGTTTGTTAATAATGGGAACAGTACATATTAGTTTGTCCAAAAAACTAAATTTTGACTAAATTATTCAATAACTATATAAAACTAATGTTATACCGGGCTATACTCAAACGAAGTCATATACATGTCTGACTCCCGTATGAAATGGGATTATTGGCTCCGCTAAAAAATTAACAAAATGGCGGACGTTTGAAAAAAGTATTTTGGAAAATCTCCTATTTTGTACCACAAACCAAGTTCAGAATAAGGAAGATCTTCACCGATTGGCTAGTTCATACGATAGCTATACACTCACAGAGAAACGTCCCAAAATTTGGGATCGATTGGTTTAATAGTTTTTAAGTTATCGCGCCACGTAAAACGCTGTTTGGAATAAAACGCGTTTAAAGTTTGAGAAGCCCTCTTGCCGTCACTTGATGCTAATACAATAAATCGTCTACATCTTCAAAAATTATTGAGAGATTTTCACTTGAAATTTTACAGGGACATTCTTGAATTAGTCTAGGTACGAAGTAAATAATAAACAAAATTTAATTTGTTGAAACCGATAATGGAAGGTCTCCTTAATGGAGGTTAACAAATTCCTTACCAAAGCATCAACAGAGCATGATTTTTAAAAAATATTTTTTTCAGAATGTTTGGTGTTTTCAAGCACGAACAGAGCCTTGATTTTTAAAGGAAATTTTTAGGTACTAACAGACCTTGGAATTTTTATACCATTAGCCTAATAACTACGATGTTATTTTGACTCATCAAAATATTGGTTTTAGACCTTGAACCAAAACAGTTTTAGATAATTTGGAGTCGATTTACAAATGTCCATCCGCCCAAACCACACTTTGCACAACAAAATATTTTAACCAAACCTGTATAATTTTGGAAGAATATAATGTTTTTCTAAACATAAATCATGTTCCAATAGTGGCAATTCCGGTCCACTCCTTTTGGTACTTTCCATCAAAATCTTATATTTTAATCAAAGTTTTAAAGATGAGATTTAACGGCCCGATCCTTTTAGTACAAAGGGTAAGTATATTGAATATATATTGAAATTTCCTTCAAATTCTGAACATCATATTTTTAATAAGACTAGATCAAGTCCGAAGGTGGAACTCATCGGTCTACTTCTTCTGGCATGTTCCTCACAAAGTATGAACTAAATAAAATGTCCGATCAAACATCTTAATAGTTTTACCAAACCAAGATGAAGTCAGAAGATTTGAAATACTTGTAAATTTAATTTGAACCGAATGGAGTAACCGATTTCATCTATTGATTGCACACACCAGAACTTCTGAGTTCGTTAGAAAGATCTCATGCAGACATTCTTATTGTGGAATTAAAAAAATAAATTGAGGAAGGAAGGCTTTCTGTTTAGTGGAATGATAAATGATACCATGAGGGAATATCTCAAGCAAAAACCAAGGAGAACTGATGAGGTGAAATTCGAACTGTAGGCTTCTTTGCCTTTCCATAACCCAATTAAAAAATTGTAGCCTTAAATTGGCTTACTTAAAAATAAACATGCAAAAAACTCGTTAAGTTCTGAACGTCTGTAAGTTATACCTCCACAATGACTGGACTTTTAAAGTACCTATAATCGTAAGTATGTTTATAAATATAGTGGGCTGTGCCATAGTAAATTTAGTTTTGATGATTTGACACACGATGGGAACAAAACTACAGTCAATTCGCTTAAAAACTGGCCCACAATCCTCAATAAAAGCCCGTAGCGTTATATTGGACTATCGCAAAAATTGAACCAATATTGATAATTTTTTTGTAGAAAGATTTGCTACCCTATTTGAATACAAAATATGAAAATTAGTTACCGTCACATGGGGGCTATC
Organism: Musca vetustissima; assembly: GCF_032173495.1. Lineage (NCBI taxonomy): Eukaryota > Metazoa > Arthropoda > Insecta > Diptera > Muscidae > Musca > Musca vetustissima. Next base: position 25,401 of record NW_026888548.1, read on the forward strand.
TTGAAAAGTCGTTGAATATTGATCATTCTTGGTAGAAAGTCGTGCCACATAATGAAAACACATAATACCAAATTACAGCTAAGGTGACCATACGTCCTCTTCTTTGCAGACAACCTTCTATTTTAACTGGATGTCATCTATAAAATGTATGTTCTCTATCTATATTTCTCTAATCTATATTTTTAAAACATTGTTCAATTTTTATTTTAGTGAAGTCGTATAAAATATGGCTTGCAGTGCTTGCACTGTTCAAACTTTTACTGTACTCTAAAAATATATAAACATTTTCTTATAGTACGTGGAGTTCTTGTTTGTTACATTGAAAACATTTAGATTTTGAGTTTCGTAACACTATTTGTCGGCTTCAGAACCTATAAGAATCTTCTATTAATCCAAATTTTAAAATAGTGTCAAAGTTTCCCGAATCTTTGAAGCACAATAATGACTATTTAACGGTACCGATATATGGGGGATTACCAAAACGTGGACCAAAATATGACATTTTCAATACCTATGAGTAGTAACAATGCCCAAGCTCTATCGGGATTTCAACAGACAGACGGACAGTGAATATTTGGAGGTGTACATTAAAATTAAAATATTCTTTAATAATGTACACGTTCTGGGGACATCAGTTACAAAAGAAAAATACTTACCCTATGACAATTTATTATGCTGGAATTTACCACAATCCATCAGAGCGTCTGAAGAATATAGGATTATTCTGGCCGGCTATCTTCAATTGTTCTGCAAACCTATTCTAATCATATAAGTAGATCTGGACCAAAAATCTAAACGTGTGTTCTGAATACAAAATGTGTTAAAGACGATTCTGCAAAAATATAGAAAGGGAATATTACCTCTTAATATAATTTTAGAACATTCCGACAAACAATATCTCCCATCTTCGCTTTGTATTCGTTGGTATCTCACTCATTTATTGTTTAATCACCTATAACAATCAACTTTTTTGATAGGAATCCATTTAATGTATTGATTTATTTGTTTATTTCTCGCAAAAATTAATAAATCAAAAGCGCACTTTTAATATTTCACTTGTTTGAACATAAATATTTCCAACAGAAATCACCAAGCTAATTTGATTCCGATGCCAGTGCTTAAAACATTTTAACGCCGTTAGAAATTCCTATTCGGCCCCAAAGTCACATTGTTGTGTAATTGTCATTTATTTACACCTGCTTTGGGGAAAAACGAAACACATCGTCGTGCTACTCCACATCGACGAATAATTCCAACAATTCTTTCTTTTCTCCGGTTCCGGATAATTGGTATGGCTTGTATTAGGAATACTCTGGGATTGTTAAGAACAAATAATTCTACAATTGTCCGTACAATTACAATGTCCGCTCAACGTCGTGCCCAAGAAGCTGTGGAAAAGCTCAAAGAGAAGAATCCCTATTTTGAGAAATATGCCGATAAAATAGCAAAACTGCAACAAACCTCACCCGATGAGTTCCTGCAGCGAGTGGACAAAGTTGTGAATCCCATTAAAGAGGGAAAATCACAAAATAGGTAAGGGGTTCATTAAAAATGTACCAAGATTTCATTCATTATTTTTTAATTTTTTATCTTTCATTAGAACCTATTCTGAATTGTTACATCCCAAACCCAAAAAGGAGGCAGCAGCTGAAATTCCCCATAAGAAATTGGAGGATATTATGAAGATTGAATTGTTGGCTGACAAATCAGCTGATGACATTAAACACATATGGTTCGAATATCACAAAACCAAAGATGTTTTGGCCGCCACATTGACTGTGGAACAATATGAATCGTTAATGAAACGTGCCAAGGAACATCCCATATTTTTGTTGCCCCTGCCACGCAGTGAAGGTTTCGAATTCATTATGCTGCAATTCGCCAGCAATACAGTCCATTTCACACCCTTATTGGCTTATCAAGTAAGTTCAAACCCCCATCAAAAGTAATAAGACTGAAGTCATTTAAATTTGTAACAAAATCCGATAGAACAGGGATTACAACTAGTATTAAAAACAATCCATCTCCACTCGGACTGCTTTGAAATTTATGACGTAGGTAGTATTCGATGTAGTGATTTCTATGATGTGCATTTTATATCGGGAACTCCATACTTCCCGTGATATGAGCCCTTAAACTTTCAATTCAAATAACACTTCATTTTTTCTCTTTCAGGTTCATGCCGAAAATGCTCCCGAATGCCTGACTCTGGTCCATTATACCGAAATGCGTGATAAGGGCATTATTTTAATGCGTGGTGAATATGATAGCAACGTATTGAACGCCCAGGAGGCCCAATGTTTAGCCAATGAATTGCAAATGTTCTATTGCAAAGATGATGCGGCTAAACAACAACTTTTGGAAAAATTTACCAAGAAACCAGATGAATTCAAGCATATGGAACTAATAAAAGAAGTTGAAAATATTCAACTTGTTTAAAATAATAAAAATGGACTCTATTTAGAATTGTAGTTAAAGCTTGTTAATTAACAATTAAATATAATTGTTTGTAATATATTTATGGTTTGCAATTATATTTATTTGGCGAACAAAGTGAAAATATTTTCAATATCGGTGTAGGTGTATTTATTTAAATTTTATTGATCATATTTACAATATATAAAATATATATTGTCTTCCACTTGATCTTTCCATCGATTTGTATATACCTTTTGAGCTGGTACATCTTCATTCCTTCTCACAACATGACATAGCCAACGTAGTCGCTGCAGCTCGATACATCTGCCTTCCCTCGGAGAACCGAAATTCCCGAATTATAAATCGATGTGATGTCTTCTTTTTATTGAAAAGACTTTAAAACTTTGGTTTATCCACCAATTGTCTTACATACTTTATTACTTATTTCCAAAGACCACGTTCCGAGATGTTGTCCTCTACTTGGTCTTTCGTGGACTTCTACTTCTGCGTGAACCATCAGTATGCTCGCTTTTATATGCATTTTGAGCTGGGGCATTCTCATTCATTCGCACAACATGGCGTACCCACCGTGGTCGCTGCAGCTCAATACGACGGACTATGTCGATGTCCGCTCGTAAAGCTCGTGGTTCATTCGACGCCTATACTCACCGTCGACCCAGATCGGTCCGTTGATTATTCGAAGAATTTGTCTCTCAAACACCCCCAAGAGCTGCCTCATCTGATTGAGTACCCATGCTTCAGATCCATATAACAGCACGGGTAGTATCAGCGTCTTTTAAAGTATGAGTTTAGTCTGGCGGGAGGTGGCATTGTTTCTAAACTGGTTATTTAGACCATCTGTTGGCCAACACTATCATTCTCCGAACTTCAAAACTAATGTCATTCGTTTTATTTATGTCGGTACCAAGGTATATAACATCTTTGACTACCTCGAAGCTGTAGTTCTCAAGTTACACAGTTGGTCCGAGTCTAATGGACGTTTTGCGCTTTGATACCATCTGCGTTAATACCATCAAACTGTGACCTTGTCTGAAACCTCGTGCGGCATTGAAGGGCTCCGATAGATCCTTTCCGACTTTAACTGCTGACCTTGTGTCACTTAAATTATCCTGCATAGAAAATATATGCAAATATGTATGGAAAAAATATAGCTGATCTTGAAAGATTCTTCTCATTGAGGACTATAAAAAAATATCCGAGCACACTTTTCACCACTTCGATGGCTAACATGTTTTTCAACCGAATTGGATATAGTTTCATGTTTTGGTTTTAATTTTAATTAATTTTAAAAATTAATTATGTTGGTCAAGTTTTTAGGGTATCCGCTGTTTAACAGTATCCCCAAATTTCGATATCTTGAGGATTTTAACCCGTTTTTCGCTCGAATTGTAGTATCGTATGTTGGGTTTTAAATGGGTACTAAATGCCCAGCTTGTGGACATGTCCAGTGCAACCTTTTGAATACTCCTGTACGCGTGCAGGAATTGTGTTAAACATAAGATCTTTAATATAGATATGAGAATGGTTTATTTTGAACTTATCCACAAATTCGAATTGTAAGGAAGATGTGGTAATTTCCGTCGGTAGGGGCGTGGTAACGATCTGAGATCTTCTGTCTAAGGAAACGTTATTTTTGTCGTAGTGGAAGTCCGAATATCGAACATAATTTCTTATAGGGTCTTATTTCGTAGCTACTCCTTAATACAATTTAATGTTTGAGTTTGATTGCGGATCGTAATAAATTTTTTGGAAGAAGTCCATGCTTTCCAAAAGCGTATGTCCAAAAATTTTTTATGGGTGGGGATTTAAGACTTTTTCGTTCTACGTTACGTCACTTACTAACCACTAAACATACCCAAAAAATACAACCCTGTATAAATTGACATTAAATTGAAGAGCATTGCCAATTGCAAATAATTCCATACGGCTCTATAAGTCATCACAGCTCCAAAGACACGAGAGTCTCCCATTGAAGAAAAATTTCCTCGAGAATTGTTTAAGGGGCGAGAAAACATTTGTTAAAACTTTTGCATTTTTCTTCATAAATACCCGCATTTGTTAAAAAATAAATCGACATGGCATCCAGTGAAGGTACAAATAAGCCAGAACAAATTAATTTGGCCAGTTTGAGTTTAGAACAATTGGTACAAATCAAACAAGAATTTGAGCAGGTAAGCAAAAGCAGCAGCGACAGCTGGAGTCAGAATGTCTGAAGGAAATTTCTATGAAAATATTAATGAATAAATTTTTGTTGTTGTTATAGGAAATCAATGGCATCCAAGAATCCCTACAGACATTGTATGATTGCAAAGCCAAATATGCCAGCTCCAAGGAAGCCTTAGAATCATTCCAACCCGAATGGAATGATCGTCAAGTTTTGGTACCACTTACCAGCAGTATGTATGTGCCCGGCCGTATCAAGGATATGGATAATTTTGTCATTGACGTCGGTACTGGCTATTATGTGGAGAAGGTAAGGAAGATCAATGTGTAAGCAAAGGGCACTATAGCATATTTTTGAGTGAGGGGTGATGTCATAAAACAAAAGACCAGATTTTTTTATCAATTCCTTATGATGACACAGGAGTACAAATACCACCGATTTCTTTAAATGAACGATATGGCTAAATCCTTATAACTTTGCAGAAATCTGCAGGATATTTAAAGTGACGGCGATTGATTCGAGTTGGTCTCCGATAACATTCATATGGTTTTGTTCATTCATATGATACTACCTGGACGACTGTTTTGTATAAATGCTATTCAGACCTACCTTATTGTCATGTTGACATAAAGGTTCACTCTATAACTTTTAGACCTCTCTTTTAGAAGCCCACAGCAAATTAGTTACTGCGACGAGATTTCGTTGTGTCGATGAAAATGGTTCACTGGTGTCATGAAAGACCATTGTGAAAACTCAGGACGTCTGAAAGTTTTTTTGGAAGGTCTTAAAGTTCTTCCACTGCCGGTCACTTATATTAGCAACTCACATTGGCTCCGCATAGCTTAGCACTGTCTGACCTATTTGCTTTATAAGATGTTAAGAACATTTCAATCAAGAGACCCGGGATACATTACTATATATGCATACCTGATGGTAGTGTAATATTCGAAAGTAGTAGTTAGGGTTATTTTAGGGATGACGGTTGTTAATTACAACCATTCACTCAGAGACAATTGTCCATTGTGATCATTCTTGACACCTGAAACGAAAAGGGAAAACAACAGAGAATGGATGAGAGGTAAAAAAAATATTTGGAGTTGGAGAGCCTAGAAGGTGGTTATTTTAGCCATGCCAGATTTTTAACGAAGCCAAGGGTCTGATTGGGGTCTATTTTGGAGAAGAAAGCTAGATTTTCAATTTCATATCTGTTTGTGTCTTCTACCACCCAGCTATGGACGTCTATAGAGGATGTGTTCAAATTTTTCTAGCTCGTCTTCGTCCGACAGTAATTCTCTCCGTTGGAGTCCCGTTTCAAAGTGAGGGATCTAATATTGCAGTGATCAGTTATGATCCCCACAATGATTTTGATCTCCTTCTTATTATGTGACAACAGCGAAGAAGTAGAGGTAACACATTTCCCTAAAAAGTATATGATTTTGGGATAATCCATGTTAAATTTCAATGAATCTTTGACTTCTTGTTTTTGAATCTTACACCAGACTAGGGCTCACCAATATAGATGATTTTCAAAGAGAGATCGGTCTTCGTATGCTTAAGGGCATCAAATGTCTGATGTGTCACGTTTTCACGTTTCTAGGTCATTTCTCTACTAGGTGATGTTGGGTTAATGCATTACTGCTTCTCATAGGAGTAGCGCATCAAATCTCTATGCTCTTGGCTACAGAAGTAAAATCGAACTGTACGATTCACCCATAAACACATCTTTCACACCCTTCAATAGCGGGAATGAATTTTCTACAGGCTACAAGAACCATGTGTATGTTTAAGTTAAGGGCGTCTGGTGACAACGATTTGGATGATTTTGAGTTTTTGTCTACAATAGCTTCCTTCCTAAATTGCAGTGGTATATCTCTGGCTGGAAAGATTATTCTTCTTTACGCCATGCACTACCGGAAGGAATGCTCAACAAATGTCATTTAAAAGAAATTTTTAAATTTAAAAATTATTTAATTTATTTTTTAATAATAAATCCTTTTCCTTTTTTCAGAACTTGGAAGGCTCTAAAGACTATTTCAAACGTCGTGTCGAATATGTTCAAGAACAAATTGAGAAAATCGAAAAAATACAAATTCAAAAGAGCCGTTTCTTGAGTGCTGTAGTCGGTGTAATTGAAATGAAACAATTGGCAGCCATGAAACAAATGCAACAACAGCAGCAGACTGCTTAAATCCACAGACAGCAAATTAAACACCAAAACAAGGACATCGATTTTTTTGGACTACTCGCTGCAATAGTTCAATGAAACAACAACAAAACAATTCACTCATTTTGTTTAGTGCACTTAGAAAGTGTTTTTTCATAACAAACTTAAAATCGTATTTAAATAAAACCAAAATAAAAGCTAGCATTTAAAAAATGAAAGTTAAAATAACAAATTTAAGATTTTCTAATGTTTTTATTATTTATATTGGATTATTTCCTTGGATTGTTTTTTTAATTTATTTGGGGGTGGTTTAACAATTTGAATAGAACAATTTAGTTGCATTTGAATTTAGTGTATTAAATATTGGGGTAGTAAAAAATCAAAATAAAATTTTTCAAATTAAAAATGAAGAGTTAAGAAACTGGCAAGTATTTTGGCATTGTTAAATTGTAAATATAAAGATTTCAAATTTAAGATTAAAAAAATTATCTCAATAAGAAATCATTAGGCATTTTGGTTCAATTCGATTATGGTTTCATTGATATTGTGGTTTAACTTTGGTATTAGTTTTTAAATTTAATAATCATTTAAATACAACTTGTTATAATATTCCACTAATGCTAAACAAATAATCATTTGATACATTTTAGTTAACCAACTCGTATTATTAATAACGAACAATAATCTCTTACAACTATAGCATTTCTTTTTTGTTTTCAAAAAATTTATTTCAATTTATCTATTGTATCATTCAACAATTTGACTTTCTCTTCATATACGGATTTCAATTCACGATGTATCTTGGTTTGCAATTCATGTTCACTCTTCAATTTGTCGTAGACATTTTTCGAAATCTGTAATTTCTTCTCTAAAATTGTGCATTTATCTTGTTCTGCCTTAACCCACAGCTGGGCCTTATTCAAACGTTCCTGCATGTGATTACATTCGGCAGTTTTTAAATTCAGCATATCCTTTGTGACTTGTACAACATCTTTCATGGCATCCACTTGAGTTTTCATGGTGGCAATTTGATGTTCCTGCTGTTTGTTGACTTTGGTCTTTTCGAAAAGTAAAGTTTTGGCTTTCAGCAGCAACTCTTCTTGATCTTGTCGTGTCTTGGGGGCATCCACACCGCCCAACATTACTGACTGCTTCAAGGATTGTTCCAATTGATTGACTTTCCTTTTGAGTTTTTCATTTTCAGTTAATGCTTCCTGGTAATGGTAAAATACATTTTATTAAAATAATAGAAATTAAAAAAAGCACACTTGAAAAACTAACCTCCAAATCTTTGCGCAAAGCAGACATACGTTTACGTGATTCCTCTACCAATTGTTGTTTTTCACTTTCCAATGTAAAAACCATATCCAATAATTCATTATCATTCTTGGCATGGTTTTCCACCTGGCCACCAGTAGCTCCTTCCAGTGTCGATTCTGTTTCATTTGAATTTTCTTCACTGTTATTGTTATTTAAATCTTGTACAACTTCGTTATTATTTTCAGCCATTTTTATGAATTATATTTTTTCTTCTTCGATGTTAACAATTATATTTGAAAAGAAAATAGAAAAATACTTTGCGTGTCAACGATTTCCCTCCCTCTGCGATTGTTGATGAAAGTGTACGATCAAAAGATTTTCATTTGATTTTCTCATTCGATTTTTTTGTTTGTGCATGTTCTATTTTTAGGCGCAATTTTTTGGTATCTTCTCAGATATTTGCCTCTTGAGTTTTCTCTTGCTCGCATGCATGGTAAGAACAACGCAGATGGTGGCCAAGTGGATATAAAACGCATGTTTATTTTAATAAAAAGTCGTAAACATTTTCTCTCTAATTTTTGGTTTTGTTTATATTTTGTTCGTCCAATGAGTTTTCATTGATCCCAGAGAATAGTGTAAAGCAATGGATAAATGAAATTTGTTCGATATTATTTTTCAAAAACTGCACTATTTTAGTTTTTTAATATTTGTACATTTTTTTTAAAATCAGGTTTCCATTTTATACTCTCAGTCTTATGACAAAAATTCGAGTACCATTTTGTACCAAATTTCATGATTCGACCTCTAAAGTTTCACCAAAATCAAAATTGTACCAAATGTAGTTCCACTTAGCACACATTATTTCCAAGAGTACCCACCTCAACCATCCAACAAAACTTCCTGCATACCCCGATCCTAGACCCCACAATGATTCCAATTTCAGGATTCAAGTCTATAGATTCACTCACAATATAAATTGTACCAAATTTAGTACACAGTAGTACGAATTTCCAAGCCCACACAGAAACCAAACCCACACCCCCACAGTTATCTTAAATCCAAGATTTAGAATTCCAACTCTATCGGTTCACTCACATTTCATATGGTACCAAATTTAGTTCGCAGTAGTACGAATTTCCAAAACGTCCTACTTAACCCAAACCTTCACCACCACAATGATTCCAAATTCCAAATCTGTCGCTTCCCCCACAAATCAAATTGTACCAAATTTAATACATAGTATAACCAATTTCCAAAACTTCCTACATACCCTAATCCTACATCCCCACAGTGATCCTAAATTCAAGTTTCACGATTCCAACTCTATCGGTTCACCCACAATTCAAATTGTACCAAATTTAATACATATTAGTAAAAATTTTTAAAACTTCCTACATATCTCGATCTAACACCTCAACAGTGATCATGACTCCAAATGTCATGATTCTAGCTCTATTGTTCGCTTAAAATTTAAATTGTACCAAATTTAGAACCATTTAGTACCCATGAATATAAATTGCTTAAATTGAATCCTGACCCCAATCCTACACCACTACAGTGATCCTGACTCCAAATTCCATTATTCCCACTTTATCGGTTCAAGCAAAATCCAAATTGTACCAAATTTAGTACCATTTAGTACTTTTCGTATAAATAAGTATATAATTCCAAAACTACCTACACATCGCTATCCGACGGTAAGGTTAATCTTAAATTTCTGGATTCGAGCTTCATTCGTTTTTCTAAATTCAAATTGTATCTAATTTAGTACAATTAGTACTTTTCGTATACATGAGTACATGTTCTCAAAACTACCTTCTTATACCGAACCTACATCTCAACCTTGCTTCGCATTCCAAATTTCGAGTTTTTAGCTCTATCCGTTCACATAGTACACAATTGTAACAAATTTAGTACATTTTAGTACTTTTCGGATGCTTATGTTCGAATGACAAAGAAAAAAACTTTTGCTACATTTATTCTACACTCCATCAATGATCCTCAATCCAATGGGTCGATTACGGATGGCAACCAGAGTTTAGATGCGTTGCCCGTTGCCAAATTTGCATTATGGATGGCAACTGTTGTCAACTTCAGTTGCTTCAAATAGAATTTTTCGGCAACCATTTATTTCTGGTTGCTGTTTATAATAACTGAACTTTGTAGGCTTCCCATAATGGTTAATATTACTACAAAAGAACTATTTGACCGGATGGAAGCTCAACCAAATGTAGCACGCGGCGGGCGGACTTTTGGCCAAACCAAAGCCACTATCGATGATGTGTGGAAGGCCATTTCAGAAGACCTTAACTGTTGTGGCATTCCAAATGCATGGCAGAAAGTGGCGAACATCTTATTTTGGGTCCATTATATGTACGTGTGTATAATCAATACATCCGACAACATGAACATAATTTTCATCATCAAAAAATAGTTCCACTTAGCTTATCATCACATATAATTAGCTTTTCTGATATATTTTATTCATTTTTTTTGTTTATTTACAATATTTCTAGTTGTAGAAATGTCAAAACTGTATTATCGACAGCAACTGAGAAAAGTTGCTATTCATAATGTTAAGTTTTATTTCAATTGCGTTGCCAGTTGTAATCGCTACTGGAGTTTGGTTGCTTTCCATAATCGACCCACAAATTTCTAGCTGCACCTTTTCACCATATACAAATGTTACCACATTTCCAAAAACCCAGCCTTTGGACCAAGAGTGACCCTCACGCCAAATTTTAATTGTAGCGATGCCAATTGAAATACGCCGGTGTTATACCGCCCGGTCCAAGTGATTCATATCTTATTTCTGTTGACCACCTTGCCAATAAGATCCGACTTCACATTTTTTGGGTTTGGAAGTCGTCGCATTCTGCAGCCTAGGAAATGGGTTCTTGCCAGGAGGTTAAGAGTCTCGTCACTAAAATCAATCCACACGCCATATTCTTTCTTGATACTCCCGATGGATTTAGGGTCCTTGGAGAGTAATTTTCGAAACCTAGCTACGTCGTTAAGTTCATCTATCGATCCACAGAAATCTACCCAATACATTTCCTTGGTCCGCTTGATTTCGCTATTGTATTTATTGAAACTCGATATATAGGAGTACTAATGTCGAGTTTAGTCTCTTGCGCCGAGTTCCCTATTTCAAGACACTGGCTGATATTTTTCCCCAGGATAAGTTAGTGGACAGGATTGCTCATGGCATCGGAGAAGAATGTCAGTAAGATTATTTATGGTCTCATTTAGCTCTTCAGCTAGTTCTATAATAGAAATAAGTGTCAGTTGAGAGTTCATTAGTTCCGAGTAATTATCCCAGTTTGTTCTTCTCGGGTTCTTATACGGAGTTTAGCGACTTATTTTGTAGACTGATCATTTAATTCTTTTAGGTTAATGTTACACCTTTTTTATATCTGTTCAAAACAAAAATTTTCTAACCTTACCCGAATTAAATATAAAAATTCTCTAATAAGCAAGCATTTATTTTTTTCTTCCATTTATTTTCACAGAGAATAGATCCTCCAACGGCATTCTACCACTTCCATTATCAAAATCTGATTTATAAAAGGTTTCAAATTACATTTTTGTTTGAATGTTTTTTTCTAGTTTTATTAGGTGTTTTTGTGTGGGTGTGGTGGTGTATGTATTAATACAATATTTTTATGGGTCGATTACGGATGGCAACTATAGTTTAGTTACGTTGCCAGTTGCCAAATTTGCATTATGGATGGCAACTGTTGTCAACTTCAGTTGCTTCAATTAGAATTTCTCGGCAACCATTTATTTCTGGTTGCTCTTTATAATAACTGAACTTTGTAGGCTTCCCATAATGGTTAATATTACTACAAAAGAACAATTTGAGGTCCTTATTGCCCGAATGGAAGCTCAACCAAATGTAGCACGCGGCGTGCGGACGTTTGGTCAAACCAAAACCACTATCGATGATGTGTGGAAGGTGATTTCAGAAGACCTTAACTGCTATGGCCCACCAAAACGCATTCCAAATAGATGGCAGAAAGTGGCGAAAATCTTTTTTTGGGTCCATGATATGTACGTGTGTATCGGATAAAAAAATATTCTTCTCTTTTCCCTCCTCCGTTAATTTGGATACAATCAAAATTTTACACAGTTTTTCCTCTATTAGCCGGATAACTTCGGCGAAAACCACTGACATTGTCGGTTGAGCCATGCCAAGGTTGAAGTCATTGCTATGGGACTTTTGAAAACTTCCCTCCACAAAAAACATCCGAGCTGCACACATTTTTAAGAGAGGAGGAATTGCTGTTGACCGCCAGGCTTTTCGGAAATCAGGGTTTAAGGCTTCATCTATGTACACAACGGCATCTTTTGGTAGTCGAAAATACGCCTTCAAGCTAATATGAGCAGTTGATTGAACATTTCTCTAAACGTCAGCATCTACTCACAGAACTGATGGTAGTTCTAATAGATTTATCTCTTAAATGCCTTCTAATAAATGACACACCTTGAACATAATTTACATCATCAAAAATAGTTCCACTGAGCTTATCATCACATATAATTCGTTTTTCTGAAATATTTTATTCATTTTTTTTACAATATTTCTAGTTGTAAAAATGTCAAAACAGTATTATCGACAGCAACTGAGAAAAGTTGATATTCATTATGTTAAGTTTTATTTCAATTGCGTTGCCAATTGAACTCGCAACTGGAGTTCGGTTGCTTTCCATAATCGACCCATTAGTTTTGCTTTGCTTGTAAAGGAATTAAAAAACAAAAACTTATTAACGAAAACAAAGAGAAATAGGTTTTTTTTTGTTGTTTTTAAAACAATTTAATTGTTAATAATTATGTATGTGAAGTTCTTTTTCGGAAAATAAGTAGTTGGTGATTTTTTTGTTGGTTTGATGACTTGTAAATGCTTAAAAAAGAAGAGCGCTAAGAGATGATGATTTAATTATATTTAAGACGAAAATGAATACAATAGTGAGTCTCTTTAAAGTTCACCAGCAGCACATGCATCAGCATACGATTTGTCGGGCTTTTCTTCGGGATTCAATTTGATCATGTCATCAATACGCAAAATGGTGATGGCAGCTTCTGTGGCGAATTTCAGAGACTTGATCTTGGACATGGCAGGTTCGAGTACGCCAGCTTTCTTGTTGTCACGGACAACACCTTCAATCAAATCCAAACCGGTCCATTTAAGATCTGCATGTTCAGCCTTGGTCTGGCTGGAATTGTGGTAGGCACGCAATTTGGCTACCAAATCGGTGGCATCCTTGGCGGCGTTGACAGCCAAAGTTTTGGGGATGACCAAAAGAGATTTGGCAAATTCAGCAATGGCCAATTGTTCGCGGGAGCTCAGAGAGGTGGCAAAGTTTTCGAGATAGATGGAAAGAGCAGCCTCAACACAACCACCACCGGCGACGACCTTTTTGCTCTCCAAGACACGCTTGACAACACACAATGAATCGTGGATGGATCTTTCCATTTCATCACAGTAGAAATCGTTGGGGCCACGCAAAATGATGGAGGCGGCAGCTCTGGCCTTGGTGCCCTTGATGAGGATGAGTTCATCATCGCAGATACGTTCCTGGGCAACTTCAGCAGCTTCACCAACCATGGAGGCATCGAAACTTTCATCACCTTCCATATTGGTGAGTGAGGTCAAGAAAGCAGCACCGGTAGCCTTGGCAATAATCTTCAAATCGCTCTTCTTAACACGTCTCACAGCCATGGCGCCGGCTTCAATGAAATATTTCATGCACAAATCATCAACACCACCCGAACACAAAACAACATTAACGCCAGTCGACAAAATTTTGTTAATACGTTCCTTGGTAATGTCCAATTCACGAGCACGAATACCCTCCAACTTATCGGGATCGTTGATCAACACCTGCACGCCCATCTTCATTTTGGTCTTTTGCAAAGAGAAATCCAAACAGGCAATCTTGGCATTGACTATCTTCTTGGGCATTTGTTGGGAGGCAATTGTACAATTGAGAGCATAACCAGGAATCAAAAGAGATTCGCGAGCTGATTTACCATGGGCTTTCAATACATTGACAGCCTTAATCGAGTAGGCGGGGTTGCCCTTGGGATCGGTGATCTAAAAGGAAAATAGCAAGAGAAGGTTTGTTAGAGAATCTATGTTTTTGGAAAATATGTTTCTTTTGTTGTTACCTTAACAGCTTGACAAGCATCAACAACCATGGCTGCAAAGAAATCAGCATCAGCTCCAATGATTTTAGAGCTCATGGATGTTTTGGCAATGTTAATCAAAGAATCACGACCCAATTCATCAACGGGAGCGGTTAAATGTTCAGAGATGTATTTGCAGGCTTCTTTGCAAGCCAAACGGTAACCGGAGATAATTGAGGTTGGATGAATTTTTTGCTTAACCAATTCATCGGCATTCTGTAAAGAAAGAGATAAAAGTGAAGATTATAAATAAAAGACAAATCAAACAATTTTGAATTTTTTAATGAATATTTTTTCTAGGACCATTAGACCAATAACCGTTGATTTTTTAATGAATATTTTTAAAGGACCGTTAGACCAATAAGCGTGGATTTATAAAGGAATATTTTTTAAAGGGCCATTAGATCAATAAGCAAGGATTTTTAATGAATATTTTTTCAAGAACTATTAGACCAATAAGAGTGGATTTTTAATGAAAAAATGTTCAAGGACATTTAGACCAATAAGCTTGGATTTTTTAATGAATATTTTTTCCACGAATGAAAGATCGTCCTTTGGATATTTATCATTTTTTAACAAAACTTTTCGAAGTACATCTCAATGATTCTTCCAATATATTTCCTAAGGGGTGGTACAACACCATCGACCAAAATATTAGTCGACTGTGAAACACCTTTAGCAAGCCCATAAACTATTTTATTCCCTTATTTCCCATAAGTTCGCTGTGACCTGGAACCGGCCCCAAATCATTAAGCCATCATTTCTTGATTGATTCGGATGCCTTTAAGTTAGCTAGAACTACGGATTTAATATGTTCTTCACATAAAACCGTTCGATCTACTCTGAAACCCAAAAAAGTTTAACGAAGTTAGGAACTAATCTCAAATTTATAATCTGGGCCTTGATTGACTATGGGCAGTAATTCTATGATTGTTTCGGATAGCTCTATGAAAGCTAGAACTTTGAATTGAAAAAATTTCCCAAAAAAAAAAAAAAAAAAAAAAAAACATTGCTTCTATCCTTTTTCCGTATTTGAACCGTTTGGTACATTGACAAACAGTCTAGATACTGACTTCAAAAATAATTTTTTGCATGATTAGGTGTAACAAAACAAACCAGGGATAATGCAAAAGCGTTGTGAAATACAAAGGGTATGCATTCAAATCCCTCATTAGAAGATTCTCTGCTGTAAAACTGGTGTGGTCTTCCTGATATTTTAAATTTAAATATTCCCATTACAAATTATTCATGCTTACCTTAAGCAATTCAGCTGCAATGATAACAACAGATGTGGTACCATCACCAACTTCTTCATCCTGCAATTGAGCCAGCTCTACCAAAACCCTGGAAAATGAAAGAAACACATTCAAATAAAATATACACACTTCAAAATAACAATTCCGTTAAAACTTACTTAGCAGCGGGATGTTCAACTTCCAAAAGTTTTAGAATGGTGGCACCATCATTGGTGACAGTGACATCACCGATGTCATCGACCAACATTTTGTCCAAACCCACTGGGCCCAAGGAACTCTTAACAATGTTGGCAATGGAACTGGCAGCCATAACTGGAATACACAAAACAAGAACACATGACGTCATGGTAATGCAACAAACAACAAAAATGACACATAAAGTGACTCCCACTTAGGAAAACTATTAAAGAAACAACCTAACCTCAAATTTGTATAAACATTCGATAAAATAAAATATTGTGGTGAAGCCAATCAGACATCCTTATTGAAATCACAAAATTTCATTCCTTAAACTATGGAAATCGCACATTTGCAAACATGTGTTCGCTGCAATGAATAATCCATTGACAATTGTTTAGCCATGCCGGTCGGTTGGTCTCACCCATTTGCTTCTTCACTATTCATTTATTCAATTTGCAGCAGACCACTAGAGCATCTGTTCAATTTCATCACAAAAAACTTACCATTTTGTGTACGCACAGACTGGCCCGAATGGCGGGTACCAGCTATGGACAAAGGATTTGCAATTGTGGACATTTTGTTGGATGTTTATTGAAAACTTTTTATTTAAATTTAGCAAAAACTTTGCGTGATAATACTCTTTTTCTATCCTATCCACCGAACAAGACCGCCTGACTCACAAAATGCTACTTTCTCGAACAAATGTGTTTTGTGTTCTGTCAATTCAGTGGTGTATGAGGGTACATAAAATTGCAACACTGTTTTGTGATATTGGCAGCACTTTCCCCACTGTAGTAGTACAGCGGTTGGTTTTTTGAGCAAAACTGATTTTGATTCGAACAAAGTAAGCTTTGCAATTGAAGTTGTTGTTGTTTTTTTCTATAAATTGTGTAAAAATTGTTGTGAAGTGTCATTTTGTGCTAGAAATTAGTGAAATTATTGAAAATTTGTGATAAAAACAGCAAAATGATGTTGGATATAAATCAGCGTGTTACGAAGTGTGTTCCATTGTTAAGTATCCTTCAGATTTATTTAACCAAAACGAATCTTGGGCCTGTCGGCTTATAACAATCCAGCAGATGCATAAACCAAAGGTTGGACATCAATTTGGAATTATTTTTGCTGGGATGTGTTAAGCTTCCGCTGTGAAGCTCCTCAGCAATACCAAACAACCTAAAACTACTTACAATTTACTTTCCAGCTACGGACGCTTGTGCCTGGATGCTTTAAACAGCGGGATAAAAGCATTGCAGAAACCAAAATGCATATGGAATCAATCGATTTCATTTTCCAGAACCAAAGCGATTTCCAAAATGCACTATTTTTTAGCTGGTGACACACCTTTTTGGTAGCCCCAACAAATTGAGGTTAGTTTTTTCATCACTTTAAATAATTAATAATACATAGTAATTTTAACGTCTATTTTTCTCCAGCTACGTTGAAGCAGACACAAATCGCATCAGGTTTATAATCAATAATTACTAGTTCCGTCTGGGTGTGAATCCACTGCTTGCGATCATCATGAATTTTGATACCATTGAAAAGTGAAATTAATGAAGGTATGTGTTTCAAATTTTTATTTTTTGTTTTGAGTACATACAACAAATATTCCGAATGTCTGCCTCTACTTCCCATCGGCCAGAAATCGGATCATTTCGATTAAATTTTTCTTTTAATTTTCAATTTTATAAAAAAACAAAAGCAGTTTCACATTTCAATGCATTTCTTACAAAAACAGAAATAAATAACAAAAAGGAGAGGCAAATGTTGTAGGAAATAATCCCCAATTAATAGTCTATGCCTCAAAATAAGTATGATTATATACGATTTTTATTGACAGTTAGATAAAGTACTGTTTTTTTTTCAATAGTCGGCACCAGTTACAATTAGAAATTTAGCTTTAGAAACCAATTATCCAGTGCTCGACATGGCTAATACGCTCACTTTATAGGTTAGAAAGTTTTGAGATTGAAACCAATTATATTATTGTGTACTCTAAACTTTTTTTATGAGTTAATCGTTCTTTTAATAATTATTTAACATTGGGAAATTTTGAGCCAAAATGTGCTGGTTTTTCACCCATATGCGGACTATAGGAAAATCCTAAATTGGATAAAAAATATCATAATTACAAATATTTTCTGAAAATTTTAAATTCTAAAGTATTCTTCTATATGTATTTTTACTATTGTAAAAAAATCGAGAGAATAGTTTATAATTTTAATATATTTCATTATTATGGGATATATAATTTATAATATCAATTCACAAAGAGTGATTTAAGTGAAGTGATATTTATCAACGTAACGGGTGTGACCTTAAGTTTTCATTAAAAAAATTATATATGTAATATATCATGAATTATGGATAGTATACTGTTTATTATAAACATTGTTCCAAATCATTTCCGTTATTATTTAATTATATATGAATATATTAATAAGTAACGGGTGTGACACAGTCCCAATCTAGATGTGTAAAAAGTAAAACCAGTAAATGCAGATAATATTTTCGAAATAAAAATGATTTCTTTTTATTCACAAATTCATGACTATACTTCAGTGTTACTTTAAAATTGAAATTTGAGTGATATACGCATAGACAAACATCATGTGGAATTTCACCAACAATGCAAATGTTTTTTGGTCAGTATGAACAAAACATAGATTTTCCAACATTAACGTTCGGCTTTTCTTGTCAAAACTGATGATAAGACTCTAAGGCTCATTATTAAATATCGTTTTTGAATTTGAATCCGTTTTCCAGTTATGGGATCTTTTATGGATTTATAATCTTTGACCCCGGGACTTTGATGACTTATATCATCTCTAATGAAAAACTGTTTTATTTTCGATATCACCTCTTAAGGAGTTGCGTTACATTTTGTTTCGGTATCATGCAAAGCTTTTGGTAATTTCGAAAGAAGTATTTCAGAAGCAGTTTCGAATAAAAGAGCTTTCTTTTTTGATGGATCCGCAATAATTTGTTTTTACTTTAGTCACAGCTTTCTTCAGAGATCTTTTTGATTTATAAGACCTAATTTGCGAATTCGAAAAATTCTCTTACTTTCTCTGCACTTCTTCTGACGCTTTCTGTTCCATTTTGTTATCCCGACGTTTCTTGTCTCTTTTTCCAGATATTTTTTTAATTTAGTTGGATCTTTTTTCAACTCAAACCGAAATTTTTGCATTCTATTTTTGAATTCAATAGCTCAAATAGTGATATTGATATTTTGAAATTAATTTAAATTTGTCCTCGATTTCCGTGTAACGGGTGTGACAGATCTTATGATTCAACTACTAGCTTAAATATTAAAATAATTCTGAAACCTTTTTATTCATTTTATACAAAATAACTCTGACCCAACATGTGCAAAACATGTTATATCCACATCCACATAAAATTTTACTTTATATATTTTTACCGTAACGGGTGTGACAAACGAGACCTTCGTGGTACAAAGACGTTTACAGGCAATAAATATTTCCAATAAGCTACGATTTTACACTAAACAATACTTAAATATGTTTACTTTTATGTGGCCAAAAGTCAAATATCGTAAAAGGAAAAATGGAAATAAAAACTCGTCTAAAACGAAAGCAATGATGTTTGGCATGTTTAAAAACGTCTTTCCTGATCCAAATATTAAAATTTGTAATAATAAAATTGACTTTGTAACCCACCATAGACTATTAGGCGTGGTTCTTGATAATGAACTATCGTTTCGGCACCATGTAGATACTTTATCCGGTAGAATTTGGGGATCACTAAGACAAATTTATGCATCAAATATATATATGCCTATCAATATTAAGAAGAAAGTAGCTCATGCTATACTGTTGTCAAATATCCTGTATGGTATTGAAATTGTATCAGGTTGTATTGGTATAAATATTGCTCGGTTACGTAGGACTTTGAATGCTGTTGTGCGTTTTATATATAATGTTCCAGTCAGAAGACCTATATCTGAATATGTAAAACGCTTTTTAGGTTGTTCTTTTTTTAATTTCATTTCTTATCGAAATATACTGACATTTTATAATATAATAAAAACTGGCGAGCCTAAACCATTAACCAGCACGTTTTCTTTTTCACATTCTTCGAGAAACCCTCAAGTGGTGATACCAAGAATTTATAAATCCATTTATGCAACATCATTTGTAGTTAGGGTAGGACGATGTTGGAATTTATTGCCATATGATCTAAGAATATTCTCCCATTCTAATAACGTGTTTAAAAGAAAACTTCATCTATATTTTGGTTTACAGCAATGATTTGTGGTTTTGAAATTTATTATTCTTCTTTTTACTACTGGTTTACTGGACATAATCTCATCTCTTTTCTTATTATTGTTTATATTTTATGGCTGGGGAGCCAAGAATAATTAGAGTAATTAAAAATTTAAATTTTAGTATTTTATAATGAATATTAGTTTTTATAAGCTCGGGTTTGTTGTTAACTACGTAATATTAAATATGGTCTTATAGGCCTTGTATTACATAAATGAATAAATAAAATAAAATAAATAAATAAAATGTATTCTTACAAAAAAACTGGTACTATATTTTATCAACTCTTCATTGATATTTAAAATTATATTGTTAGTGATATCGGTTATATTTTTTTACTAAAATCTATTATTAATGTTTAAATGAGCTGGGGGCAGTTTACGTGGAATCACCCTATAGTTATGAGTCTTTAAAATTGGTCATGCCCACTTTTTTTTTTTTTTAAAAAACATGAATTGGAGCTAGAGACGAAAGAACCACAATGAGAAAAACCTTAATATCAGTCTAATAAATAAATTTAGCTTTATGAAATTTTACACATAGATTATTTAAGGTAGTCTTCATATTTGTTGATAGAATTTTTTGTTAGTAGAGCTTCAATATCCTAGATGCCGATTACAGATACAAGCCGACAGTAGGAGTCGACATTGGTCTGAAATCAGATTATTTCAACAGCATTTGATATTTTCTTTCGTCAGTTATACTTTGGGAAGATGGTACTATCAAGCATATTATATCAATACTTCCTCGATTTGAATCAAACCCACTTCTTCCGTTCAACGAGATTTTTTATACCATTGTATTGGGAAATAATTTATGATACGTTTCTAAAAAATGTCGTTAGATGTATTGCAATATGTTATGATATATTCAAAATAACTTTCAGGAAGTGTCCATATACACGTTGATACGGCGAAAATGTACCTTATCACAACATTGGTTTAAGACACCATGTTTCTTTGGACCAAATCTGTTTGACACAATTTGAAGGCGATTTTCGATTTGGGGAATATCGGTCTCTCCTTCTGTACCTCCCTTACAAAATGTCAAACTTTTTTTGAAAATGAATTTTATAATATCATGCGAATGGACTATCCGATTTGACCTAAACTTTGCGCCACCCAAGATTGTCTGTTTAATGTTGGAAGATCGGTCCACACCTTCTCTTACCTCCCTCATACAGTGTTACAATTATGAGAAATTGTAATTCTCATATGAACCGAACAGAGTGTACAAATTTATAGAATTTGTACACTCTGTTCGGTTAATTTGAAAAAAAAAAAATGAATCACCGTTTTGACCCATTGTCTGCCCATCGTACTACAACCTCTTCTGATACCCCTCCACAGATGGTCATCTCTAATTCCGTAGACCACCGCAAACCATAATTTATTATTATTTTTTTTTTTTTTTTTGAAAATCGATTTTGTTTTTTATTTTAAATTATTTTTGGTTGACTTTTAGTACTATGAAATTTAATTTTATACAAATATGCAAAATAATATATGTCTGTTAATACTTACGCTAGATGTTGGTATACCAGAAACAGGCGTGCATCATATCTAAATTAAACCTTCACTGTTCGGGAGATAGCAGATATCACAGGCAGTACTAATTGACCCTGTTAATACCCTTAGCCATAAGTCTAATGATAATTTACAGTCGATTTAGAAATCTTAGTCAGTCAGGTATGTGGGTGCACACTCCTCCCCAAAAAGCGTGAATGAGATATGAAAAGAAATAGGATTCTGATTTAGTCCAAACATTGCACATCGTAATATCGGCTTTATCGGTCTACTCCTTTTGTTACTTCTCCATCAATGACTCGGTTCAAACTTGACAAATTCTTAATCAAATTGAAAGATCGTACCATTGGCCTTAGTCTTCTCTTGCTATAAACTTTTTAATCGCAAAATGCCAACCAGAAAATAATAACAACTCAAAATTCCTTTCAAAAAATTTAATGATAGTAATGTGCACATATATTTTGATTCGAATAAAAATATTTTTTGCTTTTTTATTCTTTAATCAATAAATTTGACAGTCAATGAAGACTTCGAATTCGCCTTCCTGTTAACCTTATGAATAAACCTTGATCGGACCAAGGGTCAACATGTTAAAAACTTTCATATGAGTAAAATGGAAATATTTAGTGCAAATAGACTAATACTTTCTAAATAGTTTTTGAGAGTTTTTATTTATTTCGTTAAATAGATTATAACTTATCTAAAAATATCCTTTTTTAATCTCAAATGAATGAATTACTTATATTTAAAAATATTTAAATAAAATAATTATTCTAACCCAATATATTATATTATTTTAGTCCTACATACCCATGGTATGTATTACTTTATGCATAAGCCTACTATATAAAATCCAAGTAAAAGCCAGTTCTTTGAAGATTTATGTATTTAAATCAAATCAAAATTTAATTAAAATGTAGACATCCGTGTCCGATGTTTTGCATTTGCTAACAAACAAAATAATAATCTCAATTTGCTCTCAATGCAATACAAACATTTCTTCTTAATATATTTATTTGACAAACAAAAGATATTATTTGGTTACACAAGTGCCTATAATTAGTCAGAGTCCCTTCACATATATTGTATCAATTTCAATACAAACAAACAATACAACAGAATCCTTCTTCGCTTGGCTGGCTTGTATGTGTCGTTTTGTCCCTGATATGAGAACAATGGTCCTTTACCACCTTATATGTTTAATGATTTGTGACTACAAATTAACTTGTTGTGAGAACGAGTCATGTGAATGTACATACATACGTGTATGTGTGTTCTATTCATCTTTTGTTTCTTAATCACGTCCTGTTTGCTTGTTGTCTATCTTTCTGTCTGCCCAAATATATATTTAAGAAGGACACACTTTGAGGATGCTCTGACTTTTGTTAGGAATAATTATTAAATGTTGTGTGCATGTGACTTTCTGAAATTTGCTCAAAGAACGTAATTTGAAAAGGTTAATTTGATTAAAGCTGATTTATGTGGTCACAACATTTGTATAAAATTATAATAATTTATATGAAGAGTTGTTCGGTTAATAGCTTATAGCAAGTTAAGAAATTAAAATTTGCTAATAGATTATGTTTGCAAATTAGGAATCGTATTCTTATTCATAAAAATCTGAATACCTACATGGAAAATATTACAACTTTAAATTTCCATTAGCACTGTCATAGTCGTCGAGCGTTCATAATGAGTTCGTTAGGACTATAATTATTTGAGAAAAAAGTTCCATGTTATGTATTCCAAACGAATTGTAGGATTTGTCCTTTTGTAAACGACCAACAAGTGGATGCTTAAACAATGTTTTTATGCAAATACCACACAATGAAGAGAATGGTATTATTCTTAACACTCTGGCTTCTCTTTTCACATCATTCTGTAAAACGTAACGTAATTTATCTGACTCTGTTAAATAATAACAGTGAGTTCTCTTCATCCGGAGGAGAACCCTATTTAGTTTTCATACTTCACATACTCACTTGTGGAAGAATTTTTGAATGAGAGTTGCCAGAAATTTTAATTTTTATTTAAGATATTTTTTAGTTTTCATGACTGGAAAATTGAAATTTTACGACTAGTGAAAATTATCCCAAGTTTAGTATTTATTTCTTATAATTCAGCCTAATATATAAATCTGTTATGGAATCCTTGAAGCAAAAAACCCCAAGGACCATGTCAATGGAGATATGCTACATCTAATTTTTTGTCATAATTCTAAAATGTAGGTATATCAAAGTCACACCGAAGCATCTGTGTAAATATAAAAGAAGGTGAGAAGAATCCCCCAGTGCAGGGACGCAAGTGGGATCAAGGGGTAAAACTTTACATGTATCTGTTAAGCCATAGCCGAAATATTCCCAAAAACGACTCGACATATTGTTCCGATCTCGGTGGGGGTAATAGCAATAATCATGGGCTGATCCTCGACGGTAACCAAAGGAACATCTTTCTTTTGACCGAGGTAGATATATAGTCGAATTTCACAGATTTGTTAGGTTATTTTGTATAAGGTAGTTTAGGTTATATAGAATTTTTTTTTTTTTCAATGATTTTAAATAAAATTTTTTCAAAGACGATTACTTAGGATTTTTTAAAGGCATTTTTTGAATAAGAGAGCTTTAGACGTAAATTTTATTAAGAATATTTTTAAAGAACTACCAGATCCTAAAGCGTAGATGTTTTAAGGGACTATCAGAGCCTAAAACGTAGATTTTTTTAAGAATATTGTATAAAGGACCGTCAGAGCCCAAGACTTTGATTACTTGAATAATAGTTTTTAAATGACTATCACAACATTAGATCTTAGAGGAATATTTTTTAAAGGACTATCAGAACCTTAAGCGTAGATTTTTTAAGAATAACTTTTAAAGGACTATAAGGGCCTAAGCGTAGATTTTTTAAAAAAGTTTTTTTAATGATTATCAGTGCCTTATGCGTAAGTTTTAAGAGCTATTTTTTAAAGGACTATAAGGGCCTAAGCGTAGATTTTTTAAAAATGTTTTTTTAATGATTATCAGTGCCTTATGCGTAAGTTTTAAGAGCTATTTTTTAAAGGACTATCGGAGCTTTAAGCGTAGAAGACTCTACCCCCATCACTTACTTACCTGGCTTTTTACAGAACCGTTGTTCCATAAGCCGAGCATAAAAAAGATTTCCAAACGCGTCGGTCTTGTGCGCATATCCTCATTGAAAGACCACGTTCCAATATGTTGTTTTCTACTTGGTATTTTCATCTTATTCTAAGCTACGTGTATAAAAATTGAGTTTATATGTAATATAAATATGTTTTCTGATTATGATTATTTTATAAAAAAATAAATTGGAAATCTTTAATTGAAAAAAAAATAATTTTCTTGTATGAGACAAATAGTCTCATCTTCGTAATAGTAGGTATATACTCAACATCCGTAAATAAAGTGTTAAATTTACTGAACGTTCACAGTGACCGTGATCTTGTCAGCATACGTTAGGGGGCAATGTCCAGGAAAAATATCATTAAAATACAATACCTTTTTATAGTCTTTCAAATTCTCAATATCGGTCACTGGGAATGCCCACCTTTTATTTTCCCAGGTTATTTTCGAGAGCGACTTAACCGCCATTACCCACAATTTTTTTTTCGAGTGATCTTTGGAACTACAATGTTTGGTTCCTGTGTGCGGGTCTCTTCCTATATACCGAATTCCTTATATTTGTTGACAGCCAAGATCAAGGACAGTATATTAGGCTGAAATGTGAAATATGAAAATCTGTAATACTCTACCTCACATCGTTTATTATATTCACAGAAGGTTGGAGCCTAAAAGCGTTATTTAACTTCGTTTCTAGGATTGCGTGACCATAATATTTGAAATCGCACAAGCGAAACAAGGCGTGGATTTTTAAAAAATATTTTATAGGCACCGAATTAGGCTTTTTTAAAAGAATATTTTTTTTGTGGCCAAAATAAGGCGTGGATTTTCGAGGCCTATAAAAGGCGTAGATTGTTTAAAAAATATTTTATAGGCACCGAATTAGGGCTTTTTTAAAGAATATTTTTTTGTGGCCAAAATAAGGCGTGGATTTTCAAGGCCTATAAAAAGCGTAGATTGTTTAAATAATATTTTTTCTAATCGTGTATAAGGCGTGGATTTTTGAAAGAATATTTTTAAAAACGTTATATAAGGCTTGGATGTTTTACAGAATATTTTTAAAATGGTCTATATAAGGAGTGGATTTCTTAAAGAATATTTTTCAAGGCCGACAGAGGTCTTGGATTTTTAAAGTATATATTTCAAGCCTTCATAAGGCGTGGATTTTTAAAGTATATATTTGAAGCCTTTGTAAGGCCTGGATACACTCCAGGTATATATTTCAAGACCGTTTTATGTCCAGGTATATATTTCAAGACCGTTTTTCGTCGCAATCCAACAGGATCCGAATTAAATATTACAGTCCTTGGTCGCATTAATGTTAGTTTTGGACGTAATGGCAAGTGCCAATGAAATTACATGGCAACGCTGTTTGAGTATAACTTCAAATTGGGGAAAGAGGAAAATATGTCCTCAGAATATTTATGGTCGAAACAACATACATAGAAATTAAGAGAGTTGTATTTTCGCTTAAGAGAGTTTTATTTTCTAGCTGTTCCATTAAATTTGTTCGTGAACTACTAACCGTATTATCCATTCTATACATGTATGTGAGTACGTACATTTGTTTCTGTGGGGTCTACGTTGTTAAATGGAAAATTAAATTAAATGTGTTAAAATATTTGCTTGTATTCACGAGCTGGATGGTGTCGGTTGTTGTCCATCCTTGTTTGCCTCCATGTTTGTTTATTGTCCTAGTCAGTGTCATTTATTTAAAGCGCCCAAAAGCAAATAAACTCTCCATGGAGTACTGTCGCCATACCTAGTGTTTGTTTTGTCGTCACACACCACATGTACTTTGTGTGTGTGTGTTTTGTTTTTGTAAAGTTTTCACCTCACCCCCGTCTCAAATTTGGAGTCAGGTACTCAACTGGCGTTGTTACACTTCATTAAGGAGGTGTTAAAAGAAGAACACAACACAAAGCGTAAAAATACACCCCAGAGGATAAAATGTGGGACTCTATTATATGGATGTATGTCCATACAGTCATTCATAAATATTAACAGCATACACATACATATATGTACAAGCACTTACACATATGTATGTAAGGTATAAAGGTGATTGTTCCTTATATGAATTGTCTTTGTTCCTTGAGTTACTTTCTTTGTTTAGGATTTTT
Source organism: Musca vetustissima (assembly GCF_032173495.1). NCBI lineage: Eukaryota > Metazoa > Arthropoda > Insecta > Diptera > Muscidae > Musca > Musca vetustissima. The sequence goes on from NW_026888548.1 coordinate 52,125, forward strand.
TTGTTTAGCGACAAATAATACACGTGTTCATATGTAAACATGCGTGTACATATGTGAGGTTTCTTGTTCGTAGCCCTGGGTTATTAGGTGTTTGTTTCGCTTTTAACATTTTTAACTTTTTAATATTATTATTACACAAGTGATAAGAAATTATGTATCCTCCCTAGACCTACCTTACTGACCAAATATATATCTCATCTATATATTAGCTTTAGACCCCAAATATGACTGAATCAAATCACTTTAAGAACATTTAGAGACAATTTATAAGTTCCTATCAGTCTTTCTCTTGTTCATGCAGGGATTAACTTAGAGTTACCTTTAAAATGTTAATACCTTTCCTACAAAATGGGCAATATCATGTGAACGAGGTCCAAAAATTTATCCAATCTAACATTTTCCCCAAAACTAGATGTTGCCCAGATATCGGTCTCTCCACTCCTTCACATACCTCCCACAACCCGATTTGTACAGAACATCATTGCACACCACAACATTTTTACAAAACAAAGATCATGTCTGAATGCCTAGCCTATTGGTTCACTTCTTTTGGTACCACACTTTCTGACTTTTGGAAATGTTAAAAAAAGTTACTAAAGTCAAATCCTCTTAATTGATAGTGAACAAATGCAGTAAATTTGTTTCAATTAACCGAGTTTGTTTCATTTAAACGAAGTTCAATAAATCTGAAAAAAATTGGAGATAGTAGGGGAGAGGGGGGCACCTTTGAACACTTTTTGCTTTCAAGCCTTATAACATTTTTTATTTTATAATTTTTGGTGTCTTATAAATTTTAACTAATAGGTACATATGTAACCTTTAAAATGAGTATACATATGACATACTATAAGCTTGATAAATATATTTTATTACTGTTTTAATGGACGAACTCAAAGTGTTCAAAACTGCCCCCCCCCAGGGGGGCACCTTTGAACAGGGGTTGGCATTTTTGAACGACATGTTTTTTTACAGTGTTTATGTTCAAATATGTATGTATTTTATTCATACATATCAGAAATGCATTAATTCATTAAAAAATATATAAAAATGTTCAAAATTTAAAAAATTTGCATCAAAAGTTATTAAAACATAAAATGACTTAAAAACAAAAATTAATATGGTGAAAAATACAGTTAATTTCGTAATCATATTAGCCCATTTGAAATTTTGAGAAATCGAAGCCAAATGTTAAAAACTCCTTTTTTTACTCGAGTTTAATGGGCATGTTCAAAGGTGCCCCACCCATGGCATTTTACGGAAATTTAAAATAACTTTTTTTGTAATAAATATATATGAAAGAAATTACATTAGTTATGTTTGAAATGATTGTTGGAATGCAAAAAATTTGTTTGACGAAAGAAAACTATCACAGAATTCTTCCTGCGCCCTTAAAACCAAATGAATAAAAGTTTACAATTACACTGAGAAAACATGGTCACCCATGCACAATTTTTCGACAACTGAAAAAGCAAGCCAAAGTGGTTTACGCATATAGAGAACAGGATTGCCATATACAAAAATGTGGTTGCGGGTCGGAAAAATATTAAACCAAGATTTTATGAGCGCTGTTCAAAGCTGCCCCACGTTCAAAGGTGCCCCCCTCTCCCCTATCTGTCTCCATGTTATTTCATTTAGTTAGAATGTTGGTTAGATTGTTAGGTTTCTCTGACTAATCAGCCAATGTTCCGGAAACTAGTCAATGGAAGTAATTTAATTAACCGATTGTTCTCTTAAACGGAGTTTCAATTAAACGGTTTGTAATTAAGCGCATTCGACTGTATTTTGGGTACCGTGGCGTATACATGATATTTTCAAAAATGTGTATACGCACCAATCACACCAACTACACAAATTTCGGAATAGTGAAATGTTCATAAATAATTTTGGCATCGTACTATGGCAGATAATAATAATTACATTTAATATAACAATTTTGGGAATTTCGGGTTGCTGGAAGTTAAGAAACAATTTTACAAAACTATTTTCATACAGGACCATGTTTTGACATATCCCCATCGAGGTGGTGTAATTTGGCGGGATTTTTTCGATGTAGGTTTATATAAATACTTGTCCGCCTCATTATTGGTACAATGAGATTTTGGCCCATTTCGCCAACCGAAGTGGCAGACGTTCCTGAATTTCATGGTCTTGTAATTTCATATTTAATTTTCTCAAAGCATAAACAACATATTAGCAACGACTTTTTACGGTCATAGTCTCCATATAAGGATCCCGACCTTTTTCAGAAAATGTTAATGCACACCACATGTTCAATATTTATTTCAATATTTAATAAATCCAGTATCAGGATAATGGAATGTCTGATTTGAACCAAACTTTGCACAACCAAAACAACCAACCAACACAGTTTTACCAACGAGTAAAACACCAAACCGAAGGCTTTGGTGCAGGCACATCCTTCTGTAGAGATGAAGAAGGAAACCTGGTGAAAGATACAGATAGCGTGTTGAGGATCTGAAAGGAGCATTTTGAAAAGCTTCTGGTATCAAATAGTGGCAGTGAGAAGATACCCCAAAACCAATAAGAGATGACGCTATAGAGTGTATACTAAAACAGCAGGTACCGATGGGCTACCAGTCGAACTATTGAAGACCGGTGGTCAGATGCTCGTCAGATGCATGCTGTGTGAACAACTTATGCCAATGGTCAATGACATTATTGGACCATATCAATGCGGTTTCAGGCCTGGCAAATCCACCATCGACCAGATTTTCACTTCCTGGAAAAGACCCACGAAAAACACATCGACATATTCCACCTATTCGTCGACTTTAAAGCCATGTATGTGTTTGGCATTCCTGCAAAATTAATACGGCTATGCAGGATAACTATAATCGACACAAGATCAGCAGTGAAAGTTGGAAAGGACCTCTCGGAGCCCTCTAATACCGAACGAGGATTCAGACAAGGTGACAGTTTGTCGTGCGACCTTTTTAACATCCTGCTAGAAAAGGTCATACGAGAGGCAAATGTGAACATAAATGTCACTCTGTACACCAAACAACACATGTTACTCGCCTACGCCGATGACAACCGATAAAATGGTTCAAACGTTGCGAGCGGTAACAGCCACCTTTGAACAAATTGAGAAGGAGTCTGCCAAAATGGGTCTGACAGTAAACGGTGAGAAGAACAAGCTGGTGATATCAACGCGCAAGACGTCCAGTAGACTCAGACCAACTGTAGAACTTGAGAACTACAGCTTCAAGGTAGTCAACTATTTTATATACCTCGGTACCGCCATAAATAAAACTAAACATCAGTTATGAAGTTCGGAGAAGGATAGTGTTGGCCAACAGATTTTACTATGGTCTGAGTAAGCAACTCAAAAGCAAGGCCACCACACGCCAGACCAAACTCACACTCTACAAGACCCTGATAAAACCCGTGCTGTTATATGGATATAAAGCATCGTTCTAAGGCAATCAGATGAGACAGCTCTTCGATTGTTTGAGAGAACAAGTTTTAGAAATATCTATTGGCCGACCTTGCGTCGACGGTGAATATCGCCGCCGAATGAACCATGAGTTGTATCAGCAGCCACTACGTTGGCTGGGTCATGTTGTGAGAATGGAAAAGGACGCCCCAGCGCAAAGCGAGCCAACTGATGGCTCACGCAGAAATGGAAGGCCACGAATTAGATGAAAAGATCAAGTGGAAGAGAACATTTCGGACATGATCTTTCATTTCGCACATATGCATTAATGAAAAATTCAAAAATGCAATTAATACAAATATACTTAAAAAATTTAATACTATATACTTTCCGTCCGCGATTATATTAATGGACAAGCCAACATCCCCATTACGAATTTTCCAAACCCAAAATCTTGTGCTATTACCATAATGGTAATTTTTCTACTTTAAACATATCCCTCATTTCCTGCAAGACCGCAAAAATCGATTTTGCAGAAAATGTGTTTTGAGATGAAGCCTGATATAGCGAACAATTCTGCATCATTTATTCAAAAATCATGATTGAGAGAAACGTGTTTCCGTTGCATTATTATTTTATATAGGCCAGGTGGCGTATGCATAATACATAATGTGTAAGGCGTATAGTAAGTATACGCCTCAAAGATTCTATATTTATTATATACGAATCTTATTATGTTATTCATTTATCAATATTTTTTATAATAAAGTCACTCTAATGTTTAATTTATTGTTCCGTGTAATTTTACCATGTGCACATTGTATGTTGTAGGTAGGCATTTAATTACATTGTGTGTGTGGTTGGTGGTGGTTATTAAAAGCATGATTGTGTGTGTGTATTGTTGCCCTCCCCACGGAAAACAATTTGTCATATTTGTGGAACACATTGCTTTTGCTCAGTGTCAAATGTTATCTCTCAGAAATTGTAAGACCTTTGCCTCCGGGAATTTCCTATGAATTTTGATGGTGACATTAATACCATTATTCTGTGTAATTTCGAATTTAATTTCATAACTGCATGACAAAGAGAGAGGATTTTGAGATTTATATTTTAATATCTATTGTTTTGTGTAATTTAATTAAAAGCTAAAAATATGTTTTTAAATTTAAAACGAAAATGAGTGGGAACAGATTTTTGTTGTGGCCACAAAGTGGAAAATGTAAAATATCATGAATTTTAAATACCGCAATAAACTTTTTTGATTTATATATAAGGATTTTTATGTTTATTTTTAAGGAAACATGTTTTCTATAGAAGAATTTGGTCTTTTACAATAACACATTTTGTCTTATATAAAAACACCGTTGGTATGTTTTGGAAAATAGCTTAGGTCCTCTATAAGTTCCCATATGAAAAGACCTTTGAGTGCTCCATAAGAACACAAGTTCTTTTATTAGAAAGGGTATTCTTTAAGAAACCATTTTTGATGACAAATTTTTGATTCGTATTATGCTGCGTTACGACAGTTCCCTTGATAGTATTCCCCGATATTAGACTACACTATTGAACAACCCAGAAAAACTAATTTTTCTCACAAGTACGCATGCTTCTATTCTATCATTCTCCTCCGATTTTAAAAACTGATGTCATTAGTTTTATTTATGGCGGTACCAAGGTATGTAAAATCTTTGACTACCTCGAAGCTGTAGTTCTAAAGTTCCACAGTTGGTCCGTTTCTACTGGACGTCTTGCACATTGAAACCATCAGCTTGGTCTTTCCGCCTTTTACTGCCAGACCCACTTTGCAGACTCCACAATTTGTTCAAAGTTGGCTGTTACCGCACGCAATGTTCGATCCATTATGTTGATGTCATCGGCGTAGTCGAGTAAAATGCGTTGTCTGGTGTACAGAGTGCCATTTCTGTTCACCTTTGCCTCTCATGTGACATTTTCAAATAGGGTGTTATAAAGGACACACGACAAACTGTCACCTTGTCTGAATCCTCGTTAAGTATCAAAGGGCTCCGAGAGGTCCTTCCCGACTCTAATTGCTGACCTAATTATTTGTTTTTTTTTTTTTTAATTTTGCAGAAATGCCAAACGCTCTTCTGACCTTATCATGGCTAGGTGGTATACACTCTATACCGTCATCTCTTATTGGATCTGGGGTATCTTCTTTACCGCCCATATTTTATTCCAGAAGCTTTTCAAATTGTCCTTCATTCTGACTCTTGTAAATATCGATTTGCTCACGCCCACGTTTTTCATGTTCTTTCTTCTTTTTTATATAAATACCTTTCTTATCTCCTTTTTTACCGATAACTCTCTCGCATTACGTGTTGCTACTGTTACGCTACGTTTTTCACCTCAGTAGCATTTCGACACTCTTGATCGTACCATGGTTTTCTAAATGGTGGTTTTTGGTGCCGTTGTCGGATGTTTCTTCATGGAGTCTGAATTTTGCGACCGTGGGGCAAAAATATTTTCTCTTCAGATTTTCAATTAAAATCTCCTAGCAGAATTTTAATGTCATGGCCAGGCCAGTTTCCCGTAGCAGTTTCTAGGCGCTCGTAAAATATGTCATTGGTCAGCTCATCTTGGTCTTCCGTTGGATTAGGGGAGACTGGGGCACATTCGGCACTTTTTATTTAGAGCACATTCGCTGAATGTGCCCCAACCCGGGGTAGCTTCGGCATTTGATGAGGCACATTCGGCACCATAGTCATAGCCTGGTAATTATCATCGCTATCAGTCTGGTTGATATTCAGATCCTCTAAAGGCTCTATTTGGTTGTAATACGCGACACAATGTTTGAATTTTAAGGCTATATTTTCTAGCGGCGGACGTTGACATCTCAATGTCGCACCATCTCAAGGTCGCACAAAACGAGCTCTTTTATTCTCCTATTTACCATAAATCCGCAGCCATATTCATGTCTCGTTTCATGGCAGCTAAAATACAGGGCGCAATCCTCTGATTTATTTACGCCAGCCCCTTTCCATCGCATTTCCTGTAAGGCAATAATATCGGCTTTGTACTTTTTGAGTACATTGGCCAAAGCGAAAACTGGGCCTGTTCTGTTCAACGTGCGCACATTTCAAGTGTAGATTCGCAGATCGTGATTGTTTATACGTTTGCGGGGGTCGTCAACATTTGGGGGGTTTGGTTTTCTTTTTCGTTGCTTTTTCATAGTAGGTGGTGTTTTCCTAGTGTGGACAACTAACCCGACGCCTCAAACCATTGTTTTTATAGTATCAGCTGGAGGTCAGTGTTCACAATTGAGATTAAAGAGGGACCACGATAAACCTGGGCTATGTTAAAGCCAATCAGAGCCGTTCCTTTCCTCCCCTACGTCACCAAGTTTGTAAAAATGTTCACATGTTCATTAATACCGTTTCAGAAAATTTGCAGTCGATTCACAAATGTCTGTCTGGCCGGTTGGTGCGCATGATAACTCTCGAAGGGAAAAATCGATTTCATTCAAACTTTTCACATCTTAATATTTCTCCCGAACTTAGTTTAAGTTCGAAGATGGGGAATATGGGTCCACTCCTTCTGGTACCTCCCCAACACAAAATGTTAAAAATTAAGCCTATCCGATTTTAACCTGTTATCATTACCAAGCCTAGATCAATTAGGAAGATGGGACCCATTGGTCCACTCCTTCTGGTAGAGGTTTAACATTTTCAATATTTATAAATCCAATATCAGGCGAATGAAATGTCCGATTTGAATTAAGCTTTGCACAATCTATTATCTTTACCAAGCATAGATCAAGTTCGAAGATGGCATCCATTGGTCCACTCCTTCTGGTACCTCCCCCACAAAGGGTCAAAATTTTCAATATTTATAAATCCAATATAATTCGGCGCACCGACTAACACATTTTTACTTTTTTTCAGGCTCTATAATTGCGTTTGATTTAGAGAAAAGCATCATTAAAATTTAATATTTCATATTTATTTCAATGAAAGCCATTCTTCAAATACGATACCACCGATTACACGGCCAATGACTTTTTAAATTCATCAGTTTATTACAAATTCAGCAGAATTTTTATCAAACATCATTGAATTCTTCGAACAACAATGACGACCTCCCTTTTCCCATCCCAAAGTGCACAAAAGGTCAAATGTTGCTCTTTGCAAAGATAATACCTACAAATAACAACGAACACAACGAAAGTGAAAAAACACCAGACACGAATTTTTGGTGTCACGACCATTTACTTATAACACCTAGCAGTGTGTGAGTGCGTGCCTGTATACATGTGTGTGTGTGTGACCAGAAAGTGTTGTCAGTTTTGCGCCTTGGTTAACATAAAATGGACAACATTTGACTTGTTTTGTTGTTTGTTTGTGTGGATCCTGAAAAACAAACAGAAAACGAGAAAAAAGAACAAAAAGGGAGGACCAGACTGCTGGCTGATGGCTAACACACACACATAAAAATGTGTGACATCTAAACCAATTGTTTAACATTGTCTGGTTTTGTTTTATGTTCCAGTAGCAGTCAAGCAGGAGGTGACCGTCCTGGGAAATCTGGTCTGGTTAAGTGACACGTACTCATACTCACACACACATGTGAACACCATAATCGAAGGTAAAATCTGAAATAACATAATTCCTCTCGGGAAATTGGTAGTGTTGAGAGAAGTTGGGTGTGTGTGTGTGTGAGAGGGGGTTTGTCCCCTCTTGACTGTGTACATTAATATTTTTTATTGGTTAGCTCCTTTTGCATTTTGATGAGATTGGTGTTGTTATCTCTGCTATCCTCATGTATGGATTGTAGTTTTCCGAGTCCACGTTGTTCATTTTGTGTGTGTTCACAATCATGTTTTACAAGCAATGAACTGCTGCTGCTGTTGATAATTGTATTGTTGTACAAACATTGAAAACTGCCCGACATACAGACAGACAGCCTGGCAGACATTGGTCATACGTAATGCCAAGCCAAACATGTTTTAACTTCGTTAAATGGCGTAATTATCAAACCCCAATGTACATTGGTAGCTATTGGAGGAAAAGGTGAATGCTGGGGGGAAATTTATTCTATGGACTGAGGATATAAGATCCTCCAAAGGTGCTCTATTGAGGTTCTCTTCTTTAGGCAGAAGGTTTTCTTATATAGGCAGAAGCGGTTTTAATTTTATACATAATACCATCCAAAGGTTCTCTATAGACAGTAGACCTTCCAAAGGACTTCTAAAGGCAAATATTTTTCAAAGAGGTCTCCTGTTGGCAGAAGACCCTAAAAAGAACTGAAAGGTCTCCTATTGACAGAATACCTTAAAAGGTTTTCTATCATAATTATTTTTAAGACATAGTCCTTTCCGTAGACAGAAGTCCTTTCCCTAGACACTTCCCAGTGATCTTCTGCAGGCAGGCCTTCCAAAAGTTTTTCAAAGAATGAAGACCTACTACAGGTTTTCCATAGATAGACGACCTTTAAAGGTCTTCCATAGACATACTACCTTCCAAAGACCTCTTTAGACAGAAGATCTTTGGTAGGTCTACTGTCTACCGTTGGTCAGATGCTGGTCAGGAGTATGCACCAGCTGATTAGTACAATTTGGCTAGAGGAATGCACGCCCAGTAATTGGAACCTCAACAACCTGTGGCCCGTGCACAAAAAAGGAGTCAATACGATATGTGCCAAGTATAGGGGAATAAGTCTCTTTCCCATCGACTAGGACCAACTGTGGAAATTGAGAACTACAGCTTCTAGGTAGTCAAAATTCTCCAAAAGATCTATAGGCCGATCTGTACCGTATATTCTCGGACATCGATATAGACGGACGCATCGAGCTGAAGCGACTACGTTGGCTAAGCCATGTTGTGAGAATGGATGAAGACGACCCAGCTCAAAAAGCACATAAAAACGAATCAGCTAATGGTTCACGCATAAGGGAAAGGCAAGTATTAGATGGAAATATCAAGTGAAAGACAACATTGCCGAACATAATCTTTCAAATTCGAAGAACTGCGCCTGGAAATCTTTTTTTATGCTCGGAGCAAATGTTCTGTCACATGCCAGCTAGTAAATCCTATTGGCAGAAGGCCTTCAAAAGGACTCCTAAAGACATAAAGTTTTCAACAAGGTCTCCTATTGACAGAAGAACTTAAAAGGTTTTCTATCGACAGAAGATATTTCATACACCTTCGGAAGGTATTGTGTCTATGGAAGACCTTTCAAAGGTCCTCCATACCCAGAAGACCTTTTAAAGGTCTTACATAGACACAAGACCTTCCTAAAGTCTTCTATAAACAGTGGACCATTCAAAGGTATTTTATGGACAGATGAGCTTCCAAAGGTCTGTAATAAACAGAAGACCTTCTAAAGGTTCTCTATAAACACAAGGCAATCCAAAAAACTTAGACAGATGACAGATGACCTTTCAAGAAGACCTTCCATATGTCTTCCATACACAGAAGATCTTTCAGAAGTTTTCCACAGATCGAAGACATTCCAAAGGACTTCCTTAGACGGGAAACCTACTCAAGGTCTTTCATACGCTTAAGACCATCAAAGGTCTTCCATACACATAAGACCTTCAAAGGTCTTCCATACATAGAAGACATTTAAAGGTCTTCCATACATAGAAGACATTTCAAAGGTTTTTTGTAGACGGTGGACCTTTCAAAGGTCTCCCATACACAGAAGACATTTTAAAGGACTTCCATAGACAGAATATCTTTCAAAGAAATGTAGAAGGTTTTCCTTCAAAAGGTATTCCAAAGACAGAAGATCATCCATAAGTCGTCCAAAGGAATCGAACCTTCCAAAGGTCTTCCATAGATAGAAGACCGTTCAAAGGTCCTCCATAGACAGATGACTTTTTTCCAATTTTAAAGACATAAGGCCTTTCATATGTCTTCCATAGACCGACGACTTTTCTGAGATCGACCACAGATAGAATACCTTTCAGAGGTCTTCCACAGACTGAAGACCTTCCTAATGTTTCCCATAGACAGAATACGCACCGAAGGTGTTTTATAGACGGAATAATATCCAAAGGTCCCCAATAAACGGGAGACATTCCATTGGTCTTCCATATATAGAAGACCTGTTAAGGGTCTTCCGTGCACAGAAAACCTTCCAAAGGTCTTTCATAGACCAATAACTTTTCAAAAGCCTTCCATTACTGATAGAAACTATTCCAAAGTTTCCTTATATACATAGATTTATAGATAGAATACTTCGGGAGAACTATAGACAGAAAAAGGTTAGAAAGTTTTTCTATAGACAGAATAACTTAATTCCGTAGACAGAATATCTTCCAAAGTTATTTTAAGTATGGGGCGTTTTAAACGCATTCTATAGACAGATGACATTCCTAATGCCTTCTATGGGTAGAAAATCGATCTTTTTTTGACCGGCAGAAGTCTTAAGGAGACGGAAGACGTCCTATCCTCCGAAGACCAAAGTCATAGGTCTTCTGGTCTTCTATAGGCAGAATCCTTCAAAAATATTATATAGGCTAATACCTTCTAAGTTTCTTCGATAGGTAGATGACCTTCCAAGTTTTTCCGTAAGAATCTAAGGACAGCCTTACGGAGACAAAAGACCTCCTTCTATACTCCGAAGACCTACAGGTATTCTATACAGGTCTTCGATAGACAGAAGACCTTCCATCTCTAATGTCAGAAGACTTTTAATGACAAGCAGTATTCCATAGAGAAAAGATTTCTATGGGCAGTAGACGTTCTGCATGTCTTTTTTAAATAAGAGAATTTCATAGGTAAAAAATAGCCCTATAGGTTTTCTGTATTTGGCAGATCTCCATTATATTCTTGTATAGACTAAATATGTTATCTTCAATTGGTCCTTAGATCCTCCTAACCACTGTCCTTATTACCATTTGCTATCATAGTTCATAATAGAAACTAATACCTTCTAAGTGTCTTCGATAGGTGGATGATCTTCCACGTTTTTCCGTAAGACTCTAAGGACAGTCTTACGGAGACAGAAGACCTCCTTCTATCCTCCGAAGACCTACAGGTATTCTATACAGGTCTTCGGTAGACAGAAGACCTTCCATCTCTAATGTCAGAAGACTTATAATGACAAGCAGTTTTACAAGTATTCCATAGAGAAAAGATTTCTATGGGCAGTAGACGTTCAGCATGTCTTTTTTAAATAAGAGAACTTCATAGGTAACAAATAGCCCTATAGGTTTTCTGTATTTGGCCTATAGGTTTTCCGTATTTGATTCTTGTATAGACCAAATATGTTATCTTCAATAGGTTCTTAGATCCTCCTAACCACTGTCCTTATTACCATTTGCTATCATAGTTCATAATAGAAACTAACCGCCAGCTAGAAATGTCTCTGAATGGTCTGGTAGAGTTGATTGTTATTCTTTGCGTTTTTCATTCCCTACAACAACATGTCCCTACCACCACAACCCATCAAACCCGTTCAAATCTAAATACATACAATGCACAGTAAATGGTTGAACATCATCGCCAAAGTCCTCGTTGTTGTCACTGTCGTCGTGGTCATTCATTCTTTCATTGCCAACATGAAGAATTCAAATGCATTTTTATTATGGATTTATGACTTTCATTCATTCATAGAAAAAAACCCAAACACACACACAGACACACACAAACATTGTAATTTTTCTGACATTGATTTAATTTGCTGTCATTGTGATGGCGTGGTGACCATCAGGATAGCAATTAAAACCATGGAATGGGTACCATTTTATTTATGCAGTCACATGTGTGAGTTTGGTTTGTTTCTTTGGGTCGGTGCTGTTACCGCCCCACAAGTTCCACTCTACCTCATTTGATTTGCATGATGTTGTTAAAAAGGTAATGTCAAATGTTCATTGTTTTTGCTGTTGTATTTGTTGCTGATGGGGCTGTGTAAAAAAAACCATGTAAAATGTGTCCTGCAGGCAACCTGCCTGCCAGCCTGGCAGTCAGTCTGATAAATTGATTTACATATGACCCCAAAAGCAACATTTCTTTAGACGATAATTTTCTTTGGTTTTTCTTGGATGTAGAAGTGAGTGTGTGTGTGGGGAGACGTACGATATAAACATGTTTTGTGGTGTTGTGTTTGTTTTCTATGAAAATAAGGGTGGTAATGGGAATAATAAATTAAAGAAAATTATTCAATTTAAAAGAAAAAAAAAACAATTATAATAATGTATTATTTATAGGAATGTATATAGGCTTTTCTTGATCTTCTCCTCGTTTAAGTCTTCTACACAAAGGAGTTATTCTACAGAGCTTCTAGACAAAAAATTCATTTTAGAGATATTTTATTGCCTGGTTTTGGCAGGTGTTCTATAGACAAAAGTAATTTGGATATATTCTATAGGTGTTCTCTAGACCTAGAATCTTCTATATGTGATATTTTTATATGCCAAATAAATTCTCCTATACACAAAAGACATTAAACATGTTTCTTATAAACCGAAGATCTTCTATGGGCAAATCAACTTCTACTATTCTTCAAAAGTTATAACACTTTTCAATACAGATGGCCTTCTATACATGTATCCTATGGTCAGAATATTGTTCACAGATCTTCTAGGGATATATGGCCTTCGACCGATGCTTTCAAATGACCTTGATCACGACTGTAATAGAATGGACCTCAGTCAAATGTTGAAGAAATGTGGTATCGACGGACTACACCTAGACAGCACCAAGTCTAGTCTGATGCAATCTGATGCTTGAAAATTTGACATCTGTTAGTATAAATGTATTCATCACAGTTTGACGTACAGTTTGTTTACACTGACATTAAAAATTAATTTTCAAAAAACGAAACAAATAAACTCCTGAACCCATGGTTGTAAACAAGTTTAGTCTCGATGAGATCCGCATAATTTTACAGTCGCACAGAAGAGGCTATTGGTCCGCCGTCGCCTCGGTTTATTCCATAAACAAAAAAATAAAAATAGAGATTGGCAGCCTACGACAAGTGTTTCGGCAGTTAAACAGTTTTTACCCAATACCCAAATTACAGTCAATTTTATTGAAAATGGAGGTAATGGGCAAAAAATACCTTAAATCGGAAGGTATGGTTTTTCATCCCAGACAAACTCTGAAAGCCTACGTCAAGTGGTTTGTCAGACCGTTAAATAGTTTTACCTCATATTTTGTACATAATGTGATGTTTAGCCACTTGTTTAAAGTATTATAAAACTTTCCATTTTGAATCGAACCGGAAATAGGGTGTACCAAAATAAATACACATAAATGGGTATTTACCTGGTGTTTACCCATTGGGTATGTACCCACTGCCCAGCTCTGTTAGTCGTGTAATGCTGTTCGAAGATAAAGAAAAGATCATCCGCCGGGAAGAAGGAGAAACCTTATCGGTCTAGAGAGATGATGGTCCAACTGTACGACGAGAAAACGTCTATCGAGCAGGAAGGAATGTTCCAGGCTATGGACCAACATCATGCGAATGCAGTTCTTGGAGTCCACTCACCTCGATATAGGTTTTAATCCTACTAAGATCAGGATGGTACAGTCGCCTCATTTCATATTGTTAAGACCAATATTAGTAGGCCGGTCTTTTATAGATCGAAGTCCTCCAACACGGACAGATTTCCAGTGTGTATTAAGTTTGGCATTCCATTCACATAGCCTCGATATATTCATGAGGTCCGAACCAAATTCTATCTTTAAAAAATTATTTCGCATAGTCCTAATTTAAGGTGTTTTGGTGGTATTTTCCAATCAATGTGGCTAAAATGTGACATTTGAAACAATCTTTGCACAACCCATTATCTTTGCCAAGCCTTGATCAAGTCGGAAAATGGGACCCATTGGTCCACTCCTTGTACCTCCCTTACAAAGGGTTAACATTTGTAATATTTATAAATCCAATATCAGGCGAATTGAATTTCCGATTTGAATAACCGAGTTGACAAACATTAAATCCGAAACTTTTTTGATAACAACATGTACCTTATATGTAACGAATAATAAAACCTGTGCCCAAAGACTTCCGCAAACCATAGACTGACACAGTTTTCCTTGTTTGACCTCATTTGAAGGTTTCATTTTTTGCATTTTCATGTAATAGAACTATTGTGGTTTTTAGTAGAATATGCAGGAGAGAACTTAACAGAAAATTTCTAATATTGGTCAATATTTTGACGTAGCCCCGTAAAAAGGTCCTGCATGTCGAAGGTCTCACTGAATTTCCAACTGAGTGTCTGTAATTATACACTCAGCCTTGGCTTTTCAAGCAATATAACTATGCGCAAGTTAACTATCGGAGATTTCACCAACTTCTAATTTTGTATTCAGAACCCATCATGATAGAAGATGAGATCCACTCCTTCTGGTACCTCTCTTACAAAGGGAATGTAGCGAACGGAGTATCCGATTTGGTAAAAACATATATACAGTAAAGTACGGTTATAGCGAACTAGTAGGGACCAATCAAATTAGTTCGTATAGATGAAGTTCGTTATATCCAAGGTAGGGCAAAACCTAGGACAATCAGAAAAAATATATTTAGTTCCGAAATAGGTAGTATTTGTGTTCTTTTTGACAATACTTAAGCAGCTTCTCTCTTTTTTATAAAGGTTACCATCGTTAGAGTATAAATAAACACTTGTGTGTATCAGTTATTGTTATGTATATTTGCATCGAGTTCTTTATAACCGAATTAAAATAAATGAAATTGAGAGTTAGTACCGTATAAATAAATCGCTATATCCGTAATACGCTGTAAGAGTACATAAAACTTCGGGACCAGAAAATGTGTTCGCTATAAGGAAAGTTCGTTATAACCGGCGTTCATTATAAACGTACTCTACTGTATACAAATACTATAAATACAAATAGTGTATAACTAACCTATCGGATATATAGGCCCACCATCTCCGGTACCTCCCTCACAAAAACCGTGATTAGTGAATACAACTTACTATATGTCATAGGCTGAGGTGCCAGTCGGTGTTGCCGACTTACTACTTATATTCTTCTGAAATTATTCAACAGTTATCCTTCAATAATTCAATATTTCCAAATTTACTAAAAAAACTTTTTCTTCTCCTTCCTTTTCAGTAATCATACAAACTTTTGCAAAGATTTGGCATTATTAAATGGCAATAAAGGTAAGTGCTGTTAACTACAATTACATTGAAACTATCTGCCTTACACTCAAATATAATTTTGGCAAATCTAAAAAAAGGAACATTCTACTCTGCTGGTCCCCAAAAAAAATCTACCTAATGAAGACGACAAATACATTTCCACTTAGCCAATTTAAAAATAACCAGCAGAAAGTCATAAAAATCATCAACATGTCCCAAATGAAGGTCTACGCTCCATGGCCAACTTACTTTTCTCAAAGAAGCAAAGAAAGAAAATACAAACACATGCTGCGTGTTCCAACAAATTAATTTCATATGCATTCCATTTTCTTATGGTCGGTCGAGCCTGCCTCCGCACTATATATTTCCATATTTTACTTACACTTCGTTTAAAGATGTTACGGTTTGTTAGTTGGTGTTCGTACCTCCTTTGCTTAGCTTTGGTTGTTAGTTTTTTTCCTTTTTCTCAAAACCATTGATGTTTTTTTTTCCTTTTGGAAAGACGAAATATTTTTGGAAAAGGTCTCACGTACTTGACAATCATCATATACCTACCTACCGACATATCCCCGTAATGACATGGGCACCACACTCTAACACTTCAATTCGACGGAATGTTAAGCAGCAGTGTGTGAGTTAGAAGACGATTTTCTTTTATTCTCGGTCATCCTCAGCATAAGCACGTACAATAATAATTGTGATCACACAAGTAAAAGTACGTAAATTTAAGGATAGAATTTCCCCAAAAAAAATTCGAAGGAAAGGCACATAAGACATACAAACGCATGACATACACACGATTATAGTAGCCGTATTTGCATTATAAATTGGGATGTAATGATTTTTCTCTCTTTATGTTTCATATAAAAATATATGAGTTATGTCGGTGGTTTTTTTATTCTGAAAATGAAATTGGATTTAATTTAAGAAACAAGTTTATTTGTACCTAATTCGAATACAAATGTCCTTAGGTTTGAAGGATACTAAAATTGAGCATCTCCATATCATAAGACCTTACAAAGGTCTTATGATATGGAGAACCCAAAATATGACAATTCCAAATATTTCAAGAGCCTTGAAATATCAGTCCCAGGCTAACCTCTACTAGCTTATATCTCGATTAGTTGAATCGTTTCAACAATGTGTGGTGAGTCCTAAAATGCTGATTGTAGGTTTGGTACTATAGTTTTTGGTAGTGGTCATTTCAAGTTTAGCAGATAAAATGGACCAAAACTTTGCTTTACTGTTTTCCGAACATAACAATATTTAAAATGAGAATGTGACCAAATAATCATACAATACAATAGAAATCGTATTTCCCACATTCAGTATTCCAGTTCTATCGGTTCACCCTAAATCCAGATTGTACGAAATTTAGTACACATTTTCAAGACTTTCTACGTACCTCAATCATACAATGATCCTAACTACAAATTTCGGGATTCCCGATCTATATTCATTATTTAGCTGGCTTATGACAGAACGGTTGTTCCATAAGCCGAGATTAAAAAATAATTCCAGGCTCATCGCATCCAATTTGAAAGACCATTTTCCGATATATTGTCTTCTACTTGAATAGTTCGGCTGGTAATCCATCGGCATATGCTGCTTTATTGTTATTCAACCGATTAATTGCTACTCTGACCTCATCTTGGCTAAGTGGTATATACTCTAACCGTCATCTCTTATTGGTTCTGGGGTATCTTCTTCATCGCCACTATTTGATACCAGATCCTTTCCTCAGCACGTTTCCATCTTCATCTCTTCAGGAGGATGTGTCTGCGCCAAAGCCTTCGGTTTGGTGTTTTACTCGTTGGTAAAATTTCCGAATTTCCAAAACTACTTACGTTCCACGATTGTACACTCAAACAGTAATCTGAATTCTAAATTTCAGGATTCCAGCTATATCGGTTCCCAAATCGAAATTGTATAAAATATGGTACCATTTTGTATCCATAATTACAACGTTTCAAAACTACAGTCATACACCCATCCTACACTCCAATAGTAATTTTATTTCAAACTTTCAGTGTTCCAACTCTATCGGTTCACCCAAATTCAAATTGTACCAAATATAGTACCACTTAGTACTTTTCCAAATTTAGTACTTTTCGTATACATGATTACACACTTTATAACTACTTCGACCCTAATTCTCCACACTGATTTGCATTCCAAATTTCAAGTTTATAGCTCTATCCGTTTACACGCTACGAAATTGTTCGAAAATATAGTACATTTTAGTAGTTTTCGGATAGTCCGAAGTTCCAAAAAAACATCTATCCTACTCTCAATCAGTGACCCCATTCTAAATTTAAAAGTTCTCCGGTAAAACATGATTCAGAAAAGATGCCACTTGTGGAATCTGGAATCCTGGGAACAACGGAACACCGTTTTTGTACCCATATGACCAATTTCAACTGGCTTGCGACAACATCCATAAGCCGAACTTAAAAAAAGGTTTTCTTGTTCGGAGCTCTTCTAATTTGAGATAAACCATCAGTTCGTACCTTTTGTGCAGGGACAAACTCATCCATTCTCACATTCTCTCAACATAGCCGATGCAGCTCGATACGTCTGCCTAGTACAACTCATGGTTCATTCGATGGCGATATTCACCGTCTTCGCAAATCCGCTTTCTCTTAAACACTCCAAGAGCTGGCTTATCTGCTTGCGCAAGTACCCATGCTTTAGATCCATATAAAATCAGCCTCTTCTAGAGTGTGACATCCGGAGAAGAATACTACTATGGTCTCAGTAGCAGTAAATGAATATAAGACCAAGACTCGGACCAACTGTGGAACGTGAAAACTACAGCTTCGAGGTAGTGAACGATTTTATATACCTCGGTACCGGCAAAAGGAAAACTAATAACATCAACTTTGAAATCCGCAGAAGAATGGTGTTGGGCAATAGATGCTACTATGGTCTCAGTAAGCAATTCAAGAACATGGCCGGTCTGGGAGAAGTTAGTTTTCCTTTTGCCGGTACCGAGGTATATAAAATCGTTCACTACCTCGAAGCTGTAGTTTTCACTTTGGCAGACTCCTCAATTCGTTCAAATGTCGATGTCATGTACGTAGGCGAGTAACATGTGCTGTAGGCTTATTCTGTAACTTTTAACAACATTCGATATTGTTTAAATTTCTTTTGTTATTGTAAAAACAATAAAACAAACAAATGAAATTGTTGTAAAATAAAAAATATCGAATGTTGTTAAAAAGTTACAGAATAGGCCTACTGTTTGGTGTACAGAGTGACATTCTGCTCTGTTCACATTTGCATCTCGTACGACCTTTTCCAAAAGGATGTTAAAAAGGTCACACGACAAACTGTCACCTTTTCTGAATCTTGGTTCGGCATTGAAGGGCTCCGAGATTTTCTTTCCGACTTTAACTGCTGACCTTGTCCCAGTTAAAGTTATCCTGCATGGCCGTTTTAATTTTGCAGGATTGCAAAACACCTCTGAGCTGATTGGGCTGTCGAATGCGGCTTTGTAGTCGACGAATAGGTGGAATGTGTCGATGTGTTTTTCGTGTGTATTTTCCAGGATTTGGCGCAGTGTGAAAATGGTCCAATAATGTCATTGATCATGTCGTTCACACCGCACGCTGGATAGCGCTTTATATGCGATGGGAAGGAGACTAATTCCTCTATAATTCCTAAGTGGCTGTAATTTTGCATAACGTATTTTTGGCAGAGCTCCGAAATGCTCGTTCGAATTCGAGTAAAGAGTGAAACTCGCTCGAATTCGAGCGGGAGTACTCCTGCGAGTAGAAAAAGTAAATAGAGTATACTCTATTTTTCTCTGCCACTCAAATAAGAGCGCAAGTGCTTCGCTCGTTTTCGAGTGGGAGTGAAATACG
The DNA here is from genome assembly GCF_032173495.1 of Musca vetustissima. Classification (NCBI taxonomy): domain Eukaryota; kingdom Metazoa; phylum Arthropoda; class Insecta; order Diptera; family Muscidae; genus Musca; species Musca vetustissima. The sequence goes on from NW_026888548.1 coordinate 71,464, forward strand.
CTCGAAATCGAGCAGATTACACTCTTGCCGAGTACTCTTTTATTTTTATTTTTTTTTGTTTGTGATACCGTTGTTTTACTTGATGTTGTTTGTGTGCATTGTTTGTTTGTTTTGTGATGTTTGGTTTGCAGTACTGCTGGGAAAGCATGCATCAACAAGCTCGTTCTCTGCGTTCTCTTTATGTAAGTCATTTCATATAGGACTTTTATTTGTACCTCACATGTGTAAACATTTTCAATAAACAAAATAATCAATGTCCTTTTATGTTTTTTGAACATGATCTATCTCCCCACAGCACACAAAAGATCAACATCAAAAAAAATTTTGCTAATTTATTTGTCCACTCGATTTCACTCATAGAGTGAACTCTTACTCTATTTCGAACATTTTGACTCACACTCTTTTTCTTCAACAAGGAGTACTCGCGAGCTCTCCCAAACAAAATAAAAGAGTGGAGAGTATACTCCCTAAAAAACTCGTAGTCTTTACTTACTCCCACTCGGGAGTATTTTTCACTCGCGAGTAAAATCGAGCAAATCGGAGCTCTGATTTTTGGTTGGTAAAAATAATTTTCGCAGAACAAGCTTTTACATACCCCCTATATCAGGTCTCGTTTATTATGGTACACGTTCTAAAGTAATCGTCACGTCCAGTTTTTTAACATGATTCTTCCTAGTTTGTTATTTAATTTTCATAAATAATATAAAGGTTCCTGCCTATTTAAGAAAATCTAAATGCACACACCGCATGTTGGAAGGTACCGCCCGAACCTATCGACGTTATACCTATTTTCTATTTCGAGTAAAGTAAACTAAATCATTTGCTATATACGACCTTTGTTTGCGAATACATTTTACGCGAGAAAGTTTAGCTCTTTTTTTGGTGTGACAATGTGCCAAAAGGAATGAAAGCGAAAGTTCATAATGTACCGAACAAATGGTACTCGTGAAGTGCTTAACCTACATATATAGATATGAGAGGCGTATGTAAATTACTCAGGACATCTCTTGATTTAGAACTCTAACGTGAAAAATTCATGAAATAAAGGTAGACAGTTTGGTAGAAAGATTTTACACCATATGGGGACAGGCGCAGTTTTCGCTTTGGCGAATGTGCTCAAGAAGTACAAAGCCGATATTATTGCCTTACAGGAAATGTGATAGAAACTGACTGGTGTAAGTAAATCAGATTGTGCCCTGTATTAAAGCTGTCATGAAACGAGACATTAATTTGGCGGCGGATTTATGGTTCACAGATTCACTCCAGTAGATGAGGGAAATGCTATAATCCGTATAAAAACAAAGTTCTTCTACATCAGTCTTATTTGCGTCTATGCTCCGATCGAAGACAAAGATGAGTAGACCAAAGACATTTTTTACGAGCGCCTAGAAACAGCATATGACCGCTGCCCTTGGCATGACATTAAAATTCTGCTCGGAGATTTTAATGCAAAATTCGGAAGGGAAACTAAGTTTGGCCCAAAATTCAGCCTCCATGAAGAATTATCCGACAACGGCATGATGGTGATTGACTTCGCGGCAGCAAAAAACATGGTAGTTGGCAGAACCAGATTCAAGCATATTGATATACACAAGACCTCCTGGCTATCTCCCGATCAAACAATGAGAAATCAAGTGTTTTAGACGTTCTATCAATTCGAGGAGCGAATATCGATTGGGACCAGAACTTTGTACCAGCTCGTCTTAATGTAGCAACGAAGGTGCGTTATAACACCACTGAACTCGACGTCGAAAAGCTGCAAACGCAACAGGTAGCAGAAGCCTACTACGCTCAAGTTACCCACTTGCTTGACGAAAGAACTCCTTGTTCCGATAATAATGTAGAATCACAATGGCAAATAATTTCCCACTCCGTACAAACTGTAGCAAAAGCAATACTTCGGGTCCCAAAAACCGCCAACAAGTACGATCAGGAGTGTCGTAAAGCTACTGAGTTGAAAAGCGCGGTGAAGAAGATACTCCAGAAGCATTAAGAGATGACAGTAAAGATTTATACCACCAGATCAAGCAGTTCATGGAGTGTTTGAGAGAAAAATTCTCCGAAAGATCCACGAACCGATCTGCGTCGACGATGAATATCGGCGGCGAAGGAACTACCATTTATTCTCGGACATCGACGTAGTCAGCTGCAGCGACTACAGTTGGTTCATGTTGTGAGAATGGATGAGGATGTTCCACCTTAATAGGCATATAGAAACGATCCAACTGATGATTCACGCAGAAGGGCAAGGAAAGATCAAGTGCAAGAAAACATTTCGAAACAGGGTATTTCAAATTGGAAAATCGGCGTACAAGACCGATGCGCCTTGAATTTTTTTTAAGCTCGCCTCATGGAACAAATGTTCTGTCTAGAGCCAGCTAAGTACCGTATAAAAACCTTTTAGTACTTCCCCCACAATGAGTACACATTTATTCTATTAAAATCTCTCCATTTAGTCGTTTTTTTCCATTACCACCTGTTGCTTTTCAATACAACCCACACACGCGCACTACAACAACTCTCCACTAACCATAACTTGCAAACTCACCTCGTACGGATGGTACTGAAGGAATTTCGTCCTTTTTTGCCCATTGTTTTGGTATGTTGGGGTTGGCGGCGGCGGCGTTAACATTTTACACGTTCGCATAATGTCGTTTGGCACGACCAAACAAAATGAAAATAACAACAAACAACTGTGGATTCACAAAAATGTTTTGTGTGCACACACAAACAAAACAGGCCAGACAGACAGACTAGGCCAACGAAGGAATAATGAAAAAGTGGACAATTGAGAGAGAGACAAACGATGGGGAGAGAACTAATTTCGAAAGGACAACAACAAAATGTTAAGACTTTGGGGTTTCTCTGACTCTTTTTAATGGGGAAAATGCTCTTAAATGGAAATTTGTTCTCTTTTTCTGAGATTTAAGAGAGGTGGTTTAATGCTTCGTTCTTGACGTCCTGTAATGTTCGTGAGTGGTGTTTCGAAAGGTTGTTGTTTTTTTTTTGTTTTCTTATACCCGACACACGAATGAAGAACCTGTGGTGGTTCGTTCGACAATGACAACGAGAACAAGTGGCGCCTAGCACAGGAATTATTGTTGGCTTGGCTGGCATTCGTCAGCTTGCACAGCTGTTTAACGGTCACAATTCCCGCATAACAAAATACAAACGGATCGGAAAGCAACGAAACCAAAGGACTATTCGTTGTACTATTAAAGGATGTGAAGACACGTGAACAATTCATCGTCAGCAGCAGTAGTCCTTCGCGTGTGTGGTGATGCCTATGTTGCTTGTCGTTGTAAACGCGATATAAGTTAGTGTGAGTTGTTAGTATGCTTAAATATGTCAGAGTGAATATTTACTAAATGTGTGTGTTTATGTGTGTGTGTGGGTTTTTGTTGGCAGGCCATATTACCAAATAAATAGAAGAAGCCCTACCATGAAGGAAGACAAAACAAAAAATATATAAAAAAGATAATGACGATGAAATGGAATGAAAGTATATTTGTGTGACATAAAATATTAATAAGGAACCTTTTTAAGGAAAAATATAAACCGTACAAAAAACAGAAACAACAACAAAACTTCGGCATATTTGAATGCTTTAAATATTAACAAAATGCCATGGCATACTTTTAGGCTGAACGATAAAAAAGGAAAACCCCTTCGTACACTAAATTAAAATCTTCTTACTTAGGCTTATTAAAAAAACCTGAATAAAAAATAATAAAAATCCAAAGAGTGTCTGTGGAGCATAAAAAAGTGATAATTCATAACAACAAAAAATTAGATAAAAACACACACACATTAACAAAATTACCCAAAAACCCCATTTTAAATGATTAATTAAACCCTTAAGGAAAATATTAATGGAGAATTGTGTTTTGCCTACTTCATGGCATTTGTTGTAAATGCAAATATTGTAAGAATCAAAAAACATTTTTGTGTGGTAGTGTGTGTTTGTTTGTGTGGCTACTAAAAGTGAAAGTTCTGTTTGCGTGTGTGTGCCAATGCTGTAATACTTAACCACAAACAACAAGTGTTTGTCTATAAATAAATAACAAAAATCCTTGTCCCCAGGATGAACCCCCACAGATAAGCCCATCTTCTTTCTTTTTATTTAGTGTATAAATCTTAAGATTAAATTGATAATAATGAAATATTTACTTTTCAAGTTTCTGTAGAAAAATTACTTGCAAGTACTTTAATCTCTATTGTTATCTTCAATATACACAGCCCACTTGGAATTAGCTTTATAAACTTTGTGAAAAGGAAACTAATTAAATTAATAAGCTCTCTTCTTCGCTTTGGAAATAAATCAACCATAAGTTTAGTGTCATCTTGTTAGTTTTAAGTGGATGTGGATGACTGTGCCATTCTTTGAAGTGAACAATAAATGTGATGTTAAATTTTTAAAAAGTTGTTATTCTGAGAATTTTATTGCTTGGCTTCATTCCATAATTTGCTATGGTTATTTTTCTCTCTTTCATAAAATATTTAGTAAGGGCTGCGAAAAGTTTTTTTCGGCCATTCCGTTTGTAAGATGGAGTTAAATGTATCATTAAAAGTATAATTTCGTCTGCAACACTTCGTTTATAGATCCCGTTAAGTATACACTTGGATCAGAATAAAATTCTGTATCGATCCGTCTGTTGAAATCATGACAAAGCTCGAAATATGTACTACCCTTGAAAGTGTGCCAATACCGATAATTTTTGATAGGGAAATTTGTTACACTATAATAACAAATTTTGGGTAATTCAGTTGGAAAATATGCCAAAATCTTCCCCGAAATGGCGTTTACCGTTATATAGGGTCTACCCGAAAACAAAGACCAATATTGATACTTTTTGTTAGAAAAAATGTCTACCCAAATAATAACCTCGAATATAAAATTACAGCCATTTTTGTTGAAAAACGTACCCAAACTCCACAAAATCCCTACATTTGGGGGTACCGTTATATGGGGTCTTTATTTTTTTAGATGAAAATATATCTAAATTGCAATCCGAAATATGTGGGTTATATCATAACGTGGACAGATATATATCCCATTTAAAATATCAAGCATCTTAGTGGTAGCAGCAAAGTGTGGGCGAGAGAGAAACACACATTTTACTTGATTAAGGGAACCCCACCCATTCTCGATTTTAATTTTTCAAGATTTTCAATGGGCTGATAAATCAATACCAATGCTTGTTAAGGTTTGTAACTTTGCACATATATAATTGAAGATTTAAAAGAGAAGAAAAATAATTTACAAAAAAATTTTGTTATTGTTTTGTTGTTGTTTTTTTGTAATAAAAGAAAAGTCCTTATATTTGATGGCGGGCATGACAACTCCTCACTGGAACATCGGAATCCCAAAAATTCCAAAAATTCCAAAGAGTACATGTCTGGCTCTCGTATGAACTAGGTTTATTAACTTCGCTCTAAAATTAACAAAATGGCGGACATTTGAAAAAATATTTTTGGAAAATCGCCGTTTTTTGACCAAAAACCAAGTTAAAAAATAAGGAAGATCTTCACCGATTGGCTTTATCCTAGTTCATACGATAGCTATACACTCACAGAGAAACGTGTCACTTAATGCTGACACAATAAATCGGCTATATTTTCAAGAGTTCTTAAGATTTTCGCTTTAAATTTTGTAGAGAAAGAAAGAGAAAGAAACGGAAAGAGGCAGCTCCAAAATATTAGGTTGGGGATTCATCCATTACTTTTAAATGAACCATAGGACTTTATATAACATGCTTTGGAATATCCGATTTGGACTAATGTCCATTCCTTGCCATTTTAAAGGTAACTTCATAATGCCTCTCATAGAAGTCCTGCTCTCTATTTGAAAAAAAAACTCTATTAGTCGATTTTCACAATCCTCCCTAGATATCAATTTTTTATCATTAAAGAAATTGTGCAATGCAAGAAAAAGATGATAATCGCTAAGTGTCAAGTCCGGACTGTATGGCGGATGCATTAAAACTCGCTAACCAAGCTCCCGATATTTCTGGCAAGTCACTGTAGATGTGTGTGGCTTAGCGCTGTCCTGGTGGAACACGACACCTCTTCTGTTGGCCAATTCTGGTCACTTGCTATCTTCAAACGGTCTAGTTGTCGACTGTAGAAATCAGAATTTAGCGTTTAACCCTATGGAAGCAACTCATAATAAATAACCTCCTTTCAGTCCCAGTAAAAGCATAGAGAACCTACCTGGCCGTTAGTCCTGGTATGGCCACCGTTTGAGGTGCTACACCGCTCTGTGACCGGATATGTTGCCGACAGATTATATCATTCTAGACTTAATTCAGTACGCTGTGCCAAATTTCGTGCAAATCGAAATATATATAAGGACTTTGATACACCATTTACCTTAAATCGGAGGAAGATATATATATGGGAGCTATATCTAAATCTGAACCGATTTTCACGAAACTTAACACACATCATTATAGACCTTATTCATTACGCTGTGCCAAATTTCGTGCAAATCGAAAGATATATAGGGACTTTAGTTTACTATTTACCTAAAATCGGGCGAAACTATATATGGGAGCTATATCTAAATCTGAACCGATTTTCACGAAACTTTGCACACATCATTCTAGACTTAATTTAGTAAGCAATGCCGAATTTCGTGCAAATCGAAAGATATATAAGGACTTTGGTATATCATTTACCTAAAATCGGACGAAATGTATTGTAGTTGTAGTTGGGAAATATATTGTGGTTGTCTGTAAATGCCTTGTTGACCACGAAGACAGGCGCCAACGAATCGAACTTCTCATTGGGGTCGTATCGCTGGTAACGTAAGAACTTCGAATTGTCACAAGAGACATTTGGGTTTGAAAGGTTTTTTGTAAAGAAGCTATTAATAGCTTCAGTGGCGAGATCCGAAACTATAGTCTTCCATGCCTTACCCCTCGGCGGACAATGCCATACATTCCCCACTAATAAATAGTTGTTTTTTTTATATAAACAACAAACTGGGATTAAGCCCGACTATTTTGCAAAAACAAAGGACGAAAATATATATGGGAGCCAGGGACGTACGCAGGGGGGCGGCCAGGTGGGCCCGGGCCACCCCGAAATGAAATTTTTTACAGTAAATGTATGTCTGCAACAGCGATTTTTTTCATTTTGTACTACCGGGCCCTCCCGAAATGAAATCCTGTGTACGTTGCTGATGGGAGCTATATCTAAATCTGAATTGATTTTTCCCAATTTCAATAGGGCCAAATAAATGATCTGTGCCAAGTTTCTTCCAATTTGAATAAAAAATTGCAAATTTTGACAATTTACCGGATGGAGTGGACCAATGGATCTCATCTTTAAACCTCATCTAGGCTAGATAAAAATAACAGACTATGCAAAATTTGTTTCAAAGCGGATATTCCATTCGTCTGATATTGGATTTTCAAATATTGAAAGAATGGATCAATGGATCCCATCTTAATACTTGATCTGGTCTTAGTGAAAATAATAGGTTTGGTTTTTTTTTTATTTTTTGCACAATTTTGACCATTTTGTGGTGGAGGTACGAGAGGAGTGAACCGTTATTCCCCATCTTCAAACATAAACTAAGTTTGGAAGAAATATTACGATGTGCAAAGTTTGGACGAACTCGGTAGCTCCCTTCGAGGTTTATCGTGGTTCGCACCAGTCGGTCAGACATACGGACGGACATTTCTAAATCGATTCCAAATTATCTGAAACGGATTTTGTCCAAAGAAACATGGGGCCTGAAACCAATATTTCTATAAACCACATTTGCACCGTATCAAAGTGTATATAACCTCATTAGCCATAAGGCTGAGGTTATAAAATCTTGACCTATTTACTTTTTTGTAATAAAATAATCCTTTAGACTCATCCTTATTTTGGAAAAATAATTTAAAAATATCCTTTAAATAATAATAAAATAATCCAAATAGATGTCTGGGTACTCCTTGAACTAATATTTCTTGCAAATTCAATATTAAGAATATTTCATTTCGAAATGCTTAAAATGAAGAGGGACAATATTCTGTAAACAAGTGTTATACCAAACAAGAATCTGTAATTAATTAATTTTCTGCATATATCACTTTTAGAATTCCAGAATCTGGAATGGAATATTACTAGTAAATTCCACCAAGGTCGTTAAAATTAATTAAAAAAATATTATTGAGATTTATGCCTTTCTAGGATCATTCATGTATCATCCGTATCTTCCTAAAGTTGCACAATATGCAGGAGAAAATATTGTAGGTAGCATGGAACAAAAATCTGTTCGGAAAAAGCATGTCAAATGTGAGAACCCTGTCGTAGGGTAACGACATTTGTAAAATCAACTAGCCAGTAGGCTTATTCTGTAACTTTTAACAACATTCGATATTGTTTAAATTTCTTTTGTTATTGTAAAAACAATAAAACAAACAAATGAAATTGGTGTAAAATAAACAATATCGAATGTTGTTAAAAGGTTGCAGAATAGGCCTACAAGAGTGTCATTGCACTACTCACAATAGAGGTGTATACCGCCAAACCCTTTAGCGAAACACGCCAAGAAATGAGGGAATGGGCACATGAGACCCACAAAACCCTTTGAGATAATGAGGGGACAGGAAAAATCACCAAAATCTTATGGGGTGACCCAAGTAAAGACAAAACTAAGCAAATCCTAACGCTAAAAAAAAAGAAATAAGCCGACTGACGGCAGTTCTGACGGGACACCTCGGCCTAAAGGCACATCTACTCAAGATTGGATTCGAAGAAAGTAACGAGTGCAGAGCGTGTGGGGAAGACAGTGAAACGCTGGAACATTTCCTATGTCATTGCCCAGCATTTACATGCCTTTGGAGACAATTCTTGGGAAATTACACTCTCCACGGACTAAGCGATCTGATAGGGTGTGAATGGAAAAGACTGCAGGAGATCGCAAAAACACGGAATTCCTAGATTCATAGGGATTCAAACCCAAATGCTTTTCTTTATTAATATACACTTCACTAATTCTTGATTTGTACTTTCTCCGCACATCTAGAGCGCACAACAGGCCTCATATGGCTTAAGTGCATGTCCTTCTCATGTTGGACATGTGGTGGTATCATCCACCCCTCTTTTCAACCTAACCTAACCTAACGACATTTGTAAGCCACATTGCCCAATATGCCTGATGAGTCGCTTAATCAACGTCAAAACGCATCGCATAATGGTGGAAATGTAGTATCAAAATGTAGTATCAAAACGTGGGCCTATATTGACAATTTTCTGCGAAGGATGAATGATGCCGAACCTTTATCGATAATATCCAACGATGGATTTATATTGATAATTTTTGCCAATGAGAACCATCAATTTCTGGGAATTCTCTTCGTTTTCGAGGGAAACAAAATCAGATATCACAGCAAATGGCATCAGAAGCAGGATATAATTTAAATTTGTTTCTTTGTTATATTATATCCCACACAAGTCTCGAGTAAGGGCGAGGTGAATCGATCTAGGTATATTTATGCGTTCGTCGGTCCACCCCACGTTTGTCAATTATAAATTGTAATTAAATATTATATTGTTAATGATGAAATCTATCAACAACACGAACCCTAAACAGCTGCACACCTTCCGCAACTATAGAAGGGATTTCATTTAGCGGAAGATTCAAATCATTGAATATATTGTCCACCAACGTAATGATAAGTTCATTTTTGTGGGAATGGGGGCGATGAAGTTCTCTGATCTTCCTTCTCGCATTGTCACTGATTTCATCTGCCACCATCTATTTTATTTCTTAAATAAATTAAAGTAATAAACATTTTTATATGTTTATTTGCACTTTGCTCTTTTTATGGCAACATTTTTTTGCTGACAGTTTTAAGTATTTAAAATTTTATTGCTAAAAAATAGCAGCATCTGCAAGAAAAACTTCAGTTAATTGATGTCATTAAGAAGATTGCTGCAATAATTGAAATAAATCAAGCGGCGGAATGGTGGAATAACATTTATTTTTCTATCCAAAAAAGAATTTATTGTGTCTGGAAAAGTTTTACACTTTAAATAAGAAGTCTTATCATTTGTTTTTTACTCATCACGACAAGGACTTTTAAATGTTTAATTAATTGAAATAAAATTTTAACATAAAACAATTCCAGGGAACATTTTTACTGTGCATTGAAAAGTTATTAAAAAAAACATTCTCATTTCGCCAATTGTTTACGTATTTCAACAGGTGCTTTAAAATATATGAAAAACAAAACATTTAAAAATAGAATCACAACCTTTGATGTGACATCCTTTAAATGCATATGTTGTATTCAATCACATATTCACAATGTTTGCCATAATGATAAATTTAATGCGATTTTAAAGTATATAAAAAAAATACTTTAAAAGAAAAACAAACAAAAGTTTTCTCTTTTTTTAAATCCCACAAATGCATGCTAATGTATTTTAATTAAATGTCATACATATGTAAGTACCATAATTATTCCTCCAGGATGAAGATACATGGAAAGGAGGGAGGGTATTCCTACCACAAATTCCATTAAAACCAGCAGAAATGCAAACTCGCATTTGCAGAGGAAAAATGGAGGAGTAAATTATGATTATGAGACATATGGAAGTTATTCTAAGCATCGATAACACTACTAGAATTAAATCAAAAAAATCGAATTCCATTGCTGCCAAATGGGATATATCCAAGTTTTGGTATAGTCCTCACATAACAGTTTCCTTCAATATTCGGTATTTTGAGGACATGTGTTTCAAACGAATTGGCTTTTATTAAATATTTCGGGTTCAAATTCTCGTACCATATACAGTAAAGCACGTTTATATCGAACTAGTAGGGACCAAGCAAATTAGTTCGTTATATCCAAGGTAAGGCAAAACATAGAATAAAGAAAAATATATTCAGTACCTTTTTGACAATACTTAAGCTGCTTCTATCTTTCATTGATGAACCTGACATTTTTTGTAAAGGTTACCAGAGTTAGAGTATAAATTAGCCCTTGTGTCTATTAGGTATCGTTAGGTTTTAAGTATAGTTGCAACATGTTCCCTATAACCGAATTGAAATAAATGAAAACTGAGAGTTGCGACCGTATAAATAGTTCGTTATAAAAAAAGTTTGGTATATCCGTCATTCGCTATAAGAGTACAGATTTGTATGAAAAATCTGTCTTAAAACTTCGGGATCATCAAATGTGTACGCTATAAGGAATGTTCGTTACAACCGTTGTTCGTTATAAGGGTACTGGACTGTATTATCAATATCATTCCGCTTATTGGCGAGCCATGAGGTCCTAGTCGCATTTTCCAACCGAAATGACTATATTTGTATTACTAAGTCACTCTAATTTTCAATTTTGGGTCCTTGCGGGTAAACAACTTTTTCACAGAACATTTTCAATATAAGTCCAAGTTAATAGCCCCCATACAAAGGTTGTGTGTCATTTTCGCTATTTTCGAGGTCTTAGCACTATTTTCCGATCATAGGAATTTTAAATGACCACAGACTTTTTTTACTTATTCTATTGTCATACTACGTTTTATTTTTTCTGTTTTCATATCTCAAAAATTTTCGTAATGTAATTATATCGATAGAAAAAACATATTTTGCAATAAAATGTGTTACTATTAGGGCGGAATTTTTAAATTTATATGTTGTAAAAGACAGATTGAGGGTCATACCTCTAAAACAACTATATAAGGGACAGGAATTTTGTGTACAAAAAAAGTTAACACTTACTATGGAAAGGAGAGACAATAACTTACAGTACGTGGAGCCTATCGATGTGTCAGAGATCTTGCCAAGGTGTAGAATGATTATACTTCTTTGTTTTTCCTATTTTGCTTCAGGCAAACAAATTCAGAATTGACAGGCATACGTTGCTTAAGAGGAACTGTCACCACATGAAGAATATGCTTAATTTTGTTCGTCTTTAGAAATCCCCACGGTTGATTGCTGATTTTTTCGGGTGCAGATCCACGATTCGTCGTTACCTGTCACGCAAATGAATTTTTCAAAACGTCTTTGCACAAATCGACACGAGCCTTTCCGATTACCAAATTTTTCGGGATCTTTCTGTCTCCTGATTTATCACATTACGATCTTACCTTATCAGTCCACTCACAGCATTATGGTCTGTGGGGCACAACTTGTACCACCTTCGGCCCTTTTTAAACAGAATATGGCACACATATTGCTATTAGTCATAGGATTTTTGGTATTTCAAATCGTTTAACTTTTTGTTATAACGTATCAGGTCCATTTTCAGTGCTTCGACGGTTTTAGCCACATTTATATTCCGAGTTTTTGGAGGCTGATATACAATTGCGGAAAAAATTAACAATAACGGATAAACATATTGTTCAACGAATATTTTTGAGAAGCATTCAAGGTGTGGATTTTTTTAAAAACAAATTTTATGATGGCCTAACAGAGGCTTGGATTTTTTAAGAATATTTTTCAAAAGGCTTAACAGCGGTATAGATTTTTTTAAATAATTGTTTGAGAAATTATTTTATCAGGGTATATACAAAGCCTAACAAAGCATATATTTTTTACAGAATATTTTCCTGAAGGCCTAACAGAGTCGTAGATTTTTTTAAGAGTATTTTTCTGGAGGCCTAACAGAGGCGTAGATTTCTTAAGGAATATTTTTCTGAAGGCCTAACAGAAGCGTAGATTTTTTAAAGAATATTTTTCTGAAGGCCTAACGGAGGCGTTGATTTTTTTAAAGAATATTTTTCTGAAGGCCTAACAGAGGCGTAGATTTTTTAAAGAATATTTTTCTGAAGGCCTAACAGAGGCGTAGATTTTTTAAAGAATATTTTTTAGATAATGTTTTTTTCAGGGCCTATACAAGACGTGGATTTTTTTAAAAAACATTCCACAAGAGGCCCAAACAAGGCCTGGATTAAAAAATAATAAGAGCTCAACTGTAGCATTAATTTTTTAACGAAAAAAAATTTTCAAAGCCCAGCATAAAAAGTCTTACTCTGGCGCTATCTCCGATTTCTCTGTAATATTTTTTCAAAGCCGAAACAAGGCCTGGATTTTTAAAGAAAATGATTTCAAGGACTAATCAAGGATTGGATTTTTAAAACAATATTTTTCAAGGGCTCAACTATAGCATCATTTTTTACTTAAACGATTTTGCTTTCAATTTAGTATGAAAAACATCGAAGCATTTCAATGGCGAAAAAAGGAAATAGATTTTTTCTTCCACCGTATGTGACATTAGGGACATTAATTACCCACTTAAATTGTATTGGGGCGTATACACTTTTTATAATATAAATACGTCATGTATACGTCACGGTACCCCAAAATAAGTTGTGCATCGTATGAAATGGAATATAGCCTCATTAGCCAGAGTTGATTTACAAATTTCTGTCCGTAATATTTTTACCGTACCTACCATCGGCTTAGGTTATATATTTGTCGGCAACACCGACTGACACTTTGTTACTTTATTTTATTTCCAAATTTTCGGTAAATAAAAAATCTCTTAATTATAAATAACCAGCGCCTATACACCAGTCCCGCTTAATTTTCGGTACGTTGAAGTTCCTAGTCCCTCAGAACATTCGATTCGATTATTAAAAATCCCAATTGCGAAGAAAACTATTATCAGTAATGAGCCAAATTTTGGTCTCAGAGCATGCAAATTGATTTTTAAAAATCTCAAAGATTTCAAAGTACCAGATTCATCATCATTTGAATCACCCTATAAGAATTTTACAATATTTAGTACCTTTCTTAAATTAGCCGCCATGGTTTAAATGTACAAATTATTTTCAGAATCAGAATCCCGAAGTGAAAATTCACCATAGGTCAAGTTTTTTAGGTACGCCATGATGAGTGTTGATGACCCTTTAGTTCATAAGGAAAAGGATTGATATATATCTTTGTAGTCATTGAAAAAATGTTTATTTAAGTAAATCCTATCGTCCGACTATCTCTGCATCCCGTACTCAAAAATTTGAACTACGGTAAATTTGCCCTTTTTGGTTTCCTAAGACACTCTCCAAGGACATTTATCCGCAAAAGTGAATTCCCATCCCCAAAAAACTTGTTGCACAGAGGAATCAGTCCAACCTGCCATTATCATGTACTTCTTCTGCCGAAGATGGCCACGTGGAAGTCCTGTAAAAGGTCTATCGGCAGAGGTCTTTGGAAGGTGTTTTATGTTAAGCTGCAGAACGATTTTCTTGAATGTCATTTATTTCCCTTTAAAAGGAATTTTTACTATAAAAATTATTACTGATTATTACAAGTGTTACAGGTTTATTTATGTTATCTTTAAAGAGTTCAAACATTATGCCATACAAATTATTATTTTTATGTACCAAAAAACAAAAATCCATAAAAACAAACATAAACCCTGGCATTGGGTGCAGCTGAAAAAAATACAGCCACCACCACCAAACCAAAAATTTAGTTCAACTTATTTTATATAAAAAAAACAAAACATTTTTCTCATGTTGCCAAGTGCCGACCGACCGATGCACATTAAACAAAACAACAACAAACTTTTAAATGTCTGTACCGCCGCCGACGCACCCAACAAACCTTTTTTATTATGAAACTAATTTCAAAGTAACACAATGGGTGCTGGTGCGCCTGCTAAACATTTTCCGAAACAACAAAAAGAAATATTATGCAGCAGTTGGCAAAAACGAACGAAAAACTTTCATTAAGCCACAAAGAGTATGCAACGAGGTTGCAGGGTGGTGTTGGTGGTAATATTTTTGGTTTTTGGCAAAACAATAGCGTCATGAACTTGGCTCAACAGCTGTTGCTGTTGTTGTGTTGTGGATAATCTTTAATGTGCAAATGTTTAGAAGATTATTTACAGAAATTCGTTAACTCAATAATTGTTAAATTGAATATCATAATAATAATAACACGAAGAAAATTGCACAAACTTTGGTTATATATTTATTAATGGCTTGTTTAAGCGGTTATCATCGTGTTACACACTTTCCGGGAAGAAGCAGCAAGGAAAATAATATTTAACTGTATTATACATTTTTTATGGGGTCATAAAAATATTCTTTAAAAAAATCCACGCCTTGTAATGATCCTTGAAAAAATATTCTTTAAAAAATCCACGCCTTGTAATGATCCTTGAAAAAATATTCTTTAAAAAATCCACGCCTTGTAATGATCCTTGAAAAAATATTCTTTAAAAAATCCACACGTGTGGAACTCTGATAGTCCTTGAAAAATCTTCTTTGAAAAATCCACTCATTTTAATTCCTTGAAAAATATGTTTTTAAAAATCCACGCCTTGTAATGATGGCCTTTGAAAAAAATATTCTTTAAAAAATCCACGCCTTGTAATGATGGCCTTTGAAAAAAATATTCTTTAAAAAATCCACGCCTTGTAATGATGGCCTTTGAAAAAAATATTCTTTAAAAAATCCACGCCTTGTAATGTTGCTTGAAAAAATATTCTTTAAAAAATCCACGCCTTGTAATGATCCTTGAAAAAATATTCTTTAAAAATCGACGTCTTCTAATAACCTTTGAAAAAATTCACACCAGTAATGATCCTTGAAAAATCCAAGCAAATCGATCTAATGCCCTTTGAAAAAAAATATTCAATATAATTTTTTTTTCAATTGTCCTTTCGTTGAACAATCTGATCTTCATCACCAATTAAGAAAACATTTGACATCGTTGTTCAAAAATGTCTTCAAGTACAAATTTTCAAATTAAGAAAAAGTTCCACCTTAAATCGATTAGTACTCAATTTACGTGATTGTTATACTCTTCCAAATTTTTTTTTTTTTATCAAAACCATTTAAATGTAGCAATCATAAATTTTACCAACACTTTCTAAGGACATTTCTCCTCAAAAACAATTACAACTTTTGGGCACACAATATTTCAAATGCCATCAAATTCGTCGATAAACTCTCTAAATCAAATGTTTGTCATAAATTCACATATACATGGATATGTACGTATGTGGCTGTTGTTCTTCTTGTTGTTGGTATGGCTCAAAAGTGGAAGTTTTCCCATCAAACCTGTCAATAAATGACAGGCAGCAAGATAAATTCTATAAAAAAATACCACACAAGTAAGTGATAAATATAACTTTGAATGCGTGCCAAGAATGCCTTATGTTGTTTTCATAAATTCAAAACTTTTCAATAAAAGGCAGAGAACGAAAGTATTTGTTGTTGTCTTTTTTGTACCTTAAATTTAATTTCATTGGAAAAACAGGTGACATTTTTCTTCACATTAAAATGTGTGTTTTCCAGCAATTTGGATTTCCGTTGAAATTATAGTGTTAAAAATATTTTAGAATAGAACCATATACGATTTATTCAACACATATTAACAGCAAAATATTTGTTTTTTTTTTAATTTCCGCCTAAAATACTGACCGTTTCTAGGGGAGAACATGTCCTAGGCTTTGCAAAGACAATAGACTGTGCAAAGTTTCGTTTAAATCGGACATTACTTTTGCCTAATATGGAATTTATAAATATTGAAAATGGCGTCCCTTTGTTGGGGAGGTACCAGAAGGTGTGGACCAATGGGTTTTATCTTCGGATTTTATGTACGCTTGGTAAAGGTATTGGGTTGTACGATGTTTGGTTCATTTCGGATTGTCCGTTCGCATGCTATTATAAAATTAATCTTTTTGCACAATTTTCACCATTTTGCTGGGTAGGTACCAGGAGTGGACCAATGGGTCCCATCTTCGAACTTGAACTATGTGTGGAAGAAATATTACAATGGACAAAGTTTGGATGAAAGTTGTAGTGCTCAACATCCTGCCAGGAAAACATACGAACTGACATTTGTAAATTGGTCCAAAGAATCATGGGGTCTAAAACCATTATTTCCATGGTTAAACTTTTCCCGTACCAAAGTGTATATCATTAGTCATATGACAGCGAATAAAAAGTTAGCGAGATTTGACACTTGAAGATCACACAAAATAGCATATCGGTTGATGTGTTATATGCTGAAGACAACGGTGAAAAGTAAGTGTTTTGCAACGGTCTTTGCAAGAGCTGTTGGTGATGTGGCGTTTCTGAATTGATTCGGGGATTGCAGAAATACGCTGGCATATTTCCACCCCCATTTACGGTATTCTGAAAAAACCTTCCTATAAAGGTCCATGCTTTGACATACTCACCACCGTGCCATTCTAATTTCGGCATTTTAAAGGAATCCCCCCATTCTCGATTTTATTTTTTCAAGATTTTCAATGGGCTGGTAAATCAATACCAATTAAAGTCCTTATTTTTGATGGCGGGCATGATAACTCCTCACTGGAACATCGCAATCCCAAAATTCCAACGGTGTTAGAAAGAGTACATGTCTGGCTTTCGCGTGAACTAGCATTATTGACTTCACTCTAAAATTAACAAAATGGCGGACCTTTAAAAAAATATTTTTGGAAAATCGCCGATTTTTGACCAAAAACCAAGTTAAAAAACCAGTAAGGAAAGTAGTAAAGTCGACTATATGATAGCCTTCACCACTATGGGTATATTAAACAGTACTATTAACATGAAATTGGATGAAATAAAATATGTGATATTTATCTAAATGTGAATCTACCTAGATCTATCCATAAAGTATGTAAATCGACTTCAAACAAATATAAATAGGCCATCCGTTGGGCTATGTGTGTACTTCTAGAAAATGCAACTGCGTAATTCTATGCTCAATTTTGTACGTTGTGCAAAATTTGATGTCAATCTGACTAACATGAGGAGGTTGATGCCCAATTTACTTGAAATCGGGCGAAAAGCTCTATCCAAATATTAAACGAATTTAAACAAACTTGTCAGGTTAGGTTATACTAATGGTTCCATGGTGCGTCAATTACTTAAAATCAAGCTATAATAAAAGGGAGCTATATCTAAATCGGGACCGATTTTCACGAAACAATGCAGACATCACTCTAGGCTCAATTCAGTACGTTATTCGAAATTTCGTGAAAATCGAAAGATATATAGCCACTTTGGTACACCATTTACATGAAATCGGACGAAACTATATGTGGGAGCTATATAGAAACCTGAACCGATTTTCTCGAAACTTGGCAGACATCATTCTAGCCTCAATTAAGTACGTTATAACAAATTTCGTGCAAATCGAAGGACCTTCCACTATCTTCGGCCAAAGCACGAGGACCAGTCGTATTAAAATTGGTTCATTTCTGAAGTATATAAATATATATAGAACGATTTTATCTTAATGCTGCACCAAACTCCCTGTAGAGGAGCGGGAGAAAGGAAACCTACAGAGGACTTGTAAGGTCGAATGTCATTTCAATTCTAATTTTATTATTTAATATTATTTCTATAAGAACTATCTAACTTAATATTACTTAGCCTAATATACATAAGAGATAACATTGTACCAAATGAGCGCACCAATACCTTTGTGTGTGGGCTGCTATTAATTCTTCAGCACACCCACTCGTAAAACCACACTGAAGTAATCTCTATTTACTCACCCGCTGAGCGCATGTTTATGGAGATATCCTTTATTAGCTATGCGTCTTCAGCAGCGTGGAGTGTTGTCATCCCTTATGCGCATACATACACACACAAATATATTCTAGGACTACTTATCTATTATTTACGACATATGTAAATGTCTAAAACATCCTAAATTAATACAACCAAATATCATGTTCATATTTTTATGAACACTCACAATGATTGTATGATTGAGGCGTACCAGATTTAGTCTTGGCATATGTTAAATTCCCTTGAAATCTGTTCAGATTTAGATGTAGATCTCATATGTAATTTCGTCCGATTTTATGTGAAAGGCACTATGAATGTTGCTCTGCGGTATTTTGACCCATTCCCGGCAAAGCGCTTGTTTGAGGTGATCGACACTTTGGTATTTTTTAGTGCAAGCAAGGTTGCTTTCCCAAATACTCCAGACACACTAGTGCAACGAATTAATATCAGGAGATTTTGGTGGCCATTGTACGCAGAGTGCGATGGTGCCGAGTGATGGTCCTGTTGGAATGTCCAAGGTCTGCTGCCAAAATATTTGAGTGCCCAAGGCTTTAATAGAAAATTTTTGGGATAATATTCGGCATTTATTCTGATGCCACGGTCGATTAATATGAGCGGAAAGTGACCGTCGGCTGTTATTGCGGCCCACACCATCATCATGGCCGGCGCTTGAGTTCTGGTGTCCAACCGAAGGTGCATATTTTCAGCTGACCTCATTGGCAAGTAAACACGATCATTTTGTTTGTATACAAACTGCTGGACAGCAAATGTTTTCTCATCGAAGAAAACCAAATTCGGCAGTTTACCACTTTCGGCCAAGCAAAGCAACTCTTTAGTTCTTTTGAGTCAATTTTCTTTCTGTTGCGGTGTATGTTCTTGCACTTTTTGGAATTTCAATGGCTTTACAACGAGCTCATTTTTGAATATTTGCCGAATGGAATATTGCGATATGTTCAGCTCACAGGCCATTTTTCGGCTACTCCGACGCGGGTTTCGATCAATCCGCTTCTTTTCGAACCATTTCTGCTGATGTCGCTTTTTTCTTCCGTCCACTTCCTTGACGTCGGGCTACGCTACCAGTATCACGGTAAGGAGCGATGTTACGAGACACAACAAATTTATTCACATTTAAATGCTGGAGTGCTCTAACAATAGTCACTTGTGGTTTTCCAGCCAAATATAAAGAAATCACAATATGACGCTTGAATTCCATCACGATTAACTTGTAAACAATATAATTACCTGTAACTGGAATAATTTTAACAGCTGTCGGACGAGTGGCTTATTGTAAACAAAGTACAGGACGAACCCTTTTGAAATTGATGAACATTTTTTCAGATATAGATATAGCGTCCATATATAGTCTCGTCCGATATTATCGTCTCGTCCCGATGTTTATCCGATTGAGACGAAATTGTGAAGTGCCTACCGAATTGAGGTAAGAATTGAGGAAGAAATGTAATGTTCTGGCTAAATCCGTTCAGATTTAGATATAGCCGCCCATATACATTTTTTCATTCCAAGGTTTGGCCGATTGAGATTCACTTTTGAAAAGCGTACCAAATTGTGTCAAACTTGGCTTGTGTTGTGTCGTTAAATCGGTTCAGATTTAGAAGTGACACCTATATTTATATTCCTTTGATTTCATGTGAATGGTGCACCAAAGACATTATGTTTGTTCGACTTACATGAAATTTAGCATAGCGTATTGTTAGCAAGGGATTTTTTTCGTGAATATACCCAAATTAGTGAATGATACCATATAGTCGGCCCCGTCCGATTTTTGAACATTCCTTACTTGGCTTTTTTCTTGGGAAATGACAACCTGAAATACAAGGTTGCCCTAAGATTAGTTAAGATTATATCTACAATGATGTCATATTTAAAATACTAAACTGTATTTATTCCGATTTTCATTTTTAATATTTGCAGCGTGAGCTTCATCCAATAGAAGTATTGTTCATTACACGTTTATTCTGATTTTCTATAAATTAAATCTTAATAGAAACTATAAATTAAATCTTGTTTTCAACTATAATGAAGACACAATTGAAGCCAAATGTTGCTACGCCAGCTCCAATTTGTTTTCATTAAAATGTAAATACAGAAAAACAAAACTAAAGCATACCTTTAGTTGTTTTGTATTATTCTAATGACTGCTGCTACTGTTGTTGTTGTTATTGCTGCCTACTTAAAGGCTTCTTCAAGTTTCCAACAAACTTCAGCAGCCAAACAGCCGACCGACCAGGGATGTGGAATAAAATATTTTCGTAGTTTTGCTGTTTTTGTTAAATTACTTGTAATATGGCAACAATTTTTTAAGGACCCGCGTGTTAAAGAAGTGTTGTATAGGCACACACACTCACATCGACATACATACCGCCCACAACCACACTGGGTATACTACTTTTGCTACTGGACTTGGTGAAATAAAAATGGATTAACAACTCTCTGCTTCTGTTGCTGCTGCGGGGCTTACAATTTAATTTGCACACATAAGAGAAGTGCTTAATCTTAAGCAGCAGCTCTCTCTCTCTCACACACACACACACACACACAATGAATGCACGCACACACATACCACACATATACTGGTGTTACATCCACCAGCAGTCCAGTTCTTTGAATTCTGTTTTTTGGCCTTAAAATGTACTAGGAATGACTGCAATAATTTTAAGGAGCTGTTAAAGGATATACATTTTTACATATTTAAGGAGCAGTAGCCTGCCTTGGCTCTCAAGAGGATTTGAAAAACAAGCTTTAGTATAGCCAACCACTCGTTGTGTGAGTGTGTGTACTCTAGGAGGACTCTCAAAGGACTCAAAAGGATAGATAAATGTGGGTATATTGTAATTGTAAATAACAACAAAAACAGTGGCATATTTTCGGAGTATTTAAATAGCCACAAGAAATATGTAGCATACTTTTAGGCAACGAGTCCTTAAATAACATTAACCGAAAAGAGTTATATTTCAACGGATTTTATTTGAAGATTTTAAAGATAAAATCCAAGCCATTACGGAGAATGGGAGAGGGGAAACAAAAAGGGCTGGGGTATTGGTAATTAGTGAATGAGACATTATGTGACCACAAAATCGTTTGGTACCTAAATGGTAAGGTATTTAAATTGTAAGAAAATGTCTGTGTATGTGTTGCAATATTTTCTTCCTAATTCCAAATTAACATTAAAATATATTTGCAGAAATATACACAAATATCTACATACGTATATTTCTGTTGTTTTTGTAGTATGATGTCTGTCCCAGTATTTTTGATAGTTTCCAAATATTGTATGACTGTGGATGGAAACACAACAAAAACTATTGCATATTATCAGGGGTAGTATTATCGAAACAAACAAACTTTCTCAACTAACCAACACAGACTCAAACACACTCACAATGACTCAACATGTAAATACTCGTCCGTCCGACCGACAAGTGTTACACATTGTCGTATTATTATTATTTGGTAATTGTTGGTTGGCTGTGGCTTACACCCCCCCCAAACCTCTCTCCAATTCACAGATTAAATACATTTATGAAATGTAATTTAAAGTTTTGGCTTCTTTGCACCAAAAGTTTTGAAATAATTTCAGTCAAAGTTTAAGTGTAATTGCAATTTAACATTAAAGAACATTTTGTGGATTACAGCAGCAGACAATTTTACCATTGGGATTTTGATGTGATGTGATGACACTACACTACTCATAAAAGTCGTGATGATGCACATTGAGTTCAAGTTTTTTTTTACTAAATAATTAGATTTTTTCGTTAAACTTGATTACAACTATTTGTGAAAAATTTGATTGGGAAAATTAGATTTGTAGACTAATTAGAATGTCTCGTACACAAATGGAGGCTGTAAAGCGGGAATGTTGTAAAAAAACGATATCAATTAACAAAAAGTGAAAGTTTTGACATATTATGTGGCTGCGTTGCGGGACGACATATTTGAATTTTGAATTTTTTTATGAGATACTAAAACAGAAATTATTCCCCTAATTAGGAGGAACTTTAATCCTTTAAAACACAGAGTTCGGATAAAATAACAAGTGAATGCATGGCGTGATAATTTTAATTACGATTTATTTGATTGGTGACATACAAAAGCGGGCCGATCAAAATGGTCCTTAATGTGATATCCTATTTATTGATGTAAGAAGAAAGGAATGTGTTTATTTTGGTTGCTGTGGATGTAAAAACTAGGATTCGCTTTAGTATCATATGGTTTATACAGTCGTCCACACTTGTAGTACTTAGTTCATCAAATTTGTAAAAAAAAATTTGAAATTAATGGAGCAGAAAAAAAGTTTAAAATAGTTTAGCTGTAATTTTTTTTATTTGAGTGGTGAAAAGTGTTTTATTATTTAAGGAATAAAAAAATTAGCTGCGGAGACCTGCGGTCCTAAGAGTTTTTTAACTCTTTTTGTGACCAGCTTATGGAAAAATATGGCCTATTCATGAAATGGTTAGAAGCGAATGGTCCAATATGTTATGTATACAATTAAATATGTTGTTGAGGGTCCAATAGGAAGGAGAAGATGGATTCAGAACATAGTAATAATACAATATTTTACATAAAATATGCAATTAAGTGGTAAAACGTTATTAGAAGCGGAGATATGGGAGAATTGGTTTTAAAATATAGCTTTTAAATAAATTTTCAGTCAGTTTGAAGATTATACTAATTTATCGGATCATTTGAGACATTATCTTATAATCTAAATTTTGAGGTCGCAATTCATTACCTTTGTGGAAAGTTCATACAGAAAAATATGAGAATATGGGATATGCAAAGTGCAGTACAATACCTTTTGAGCAACTTTCACAAGATCCTAACAAGTCATGCCAACAAAAAAATAGTAGCAGCCCGAATTTTTGTTAAAGCCGAGTTAAATAAGGATTTTATTTAGTATTTTATATTACAATCCTTAAACAGTCATAAAGTAGAGGCCCGAGATTATAACGTGGATGATACTGTATCGTACATTTGGGAAGACATATTTTATATATATATATCTCTGATGTGTGTTTTGAAAATGTTGTGAATGATAAAAAAGTAATTTATTAGTTTTTAAAGGATATCAAATATTTATTATATTATAATAAAAATAACAAAAATAAAACTACTATACTTAATTTAGCTGCATATAACGATTTTATAGTACAGAAAGTTACATTTTTAGGGACTTTTGGTATAGTAGGTACCTGAATCATGGGCCAACAACTAAATTATAACACCTATTATTGTCTTCGATGAATTTAATGTAATTTGGATGAAAACATGACAATCAGGGAATTTGGATGAATATAAACAATTTATAAGTTCAAAAAGCGGATTTTTAAAGACCCTTTGTATGGGGTCTTGGTCCGATCTACCCAGTTTTTGCTCCGTTGCTTTATAGGCCTAATTAAATGTAAATTGCCAATTTTCATTGAATTTGGTTCAATATTAAAAATGATATAGCCCAAAATAATAAAATTTTCAAGACCCTTTATATGGGAGGTATATCAAATCTTGGTCCGAACTACCCAGTTTTTGGTCAGTTGCTTTATAGGCCTAATTAAATGTAAATTGCCAATTTTCATTGAATTTGTTTGAATATTAAAGATTTTATAGGCCAAAAAGGGTGACATTCTCAAGACCCATTATATGGGAGGTGTACCAAATCTTGGTCCGATCTATCCAATTTTTTGTCAGTTGCTCTTTAGGCCAATAATAAGCACATGTACCAAATGTCATTAACTTACGATAACTCCTTCTATTTTTGGTCGCTGTTTATATGAAGTCGCAACATAGTGCTTCCTTTTGACATGATATTTTCTGAAACAAAAGGACGTAACTACAATACAATTGTAGTACAACAAAGTGACTAATAATTATCTGATTGAGACTAAAATGTGTACAGCGTACCAAATTGAATCCGGAGTGACGTGTGTTAGGTTTTGTTGAAATCGATTCTGATTTAGACATAGCTACCATACATATTTTCGTCCGATTTTGTGTAAATAGTGGAGTAAAGCCCTATATTTCTTTCGATTTGCACGAAATTGTGCATAGCGTACAGTTTCGACCGATTTTGCACAGGGTACTTTTCCAACCAGTGAAAACAAAAATACCTAATTATAGCTGATTAGTTAAAAAAGGAAGAAAAGCGTTAAATTTGAGATACCGCGATATGGGGGCTACCGTAAAACACTTGGCCGATATATCTCATTTTCAATATCAAACATCTCAGAAGTAACATTAATACAGAATTTCTATCTTCATTAATAAAAACATACTATTATAGTTACATCCGTTTGAATGTCTTTAATAAGATCGCTGTTTTTGGCGTTAGATGTCTAAATTTTTGTGTGAACATGTAGTTTGATTATACGAACAATAATAAAAAAAGTCAATTTCGATTTTTTCTGTAGTTACGTCCGTTTGCATTTATGATGACGATATACAGCCTTATTCTGGATGTCAATTCCCCGCGAATTTACTCTCTTCGAATGTGAGAAATCTTGCAATGTTTGATAATTTGGTATTATGAATGAAAAAAAGGAGATGTGTGCGGAAAAATTCGCAAGTAAATTAAAGAGAGCTGACCAAAAAATTTTAAGTATCACATATTTTTGTGCTCCGAGAAGACACCTCCATCGGGTTTTTAAAACACTATTTGTGCGTTCAATGGCATGTCTGCATTTCGAATGGATCTCATTAAATTTAATTTCTATAGATCCATCTTGTGGGCATCTGTAAGGTGTAATCAGCCAAGGCTCCAACGGATATTCAACATATCCTACAATGAAATAGATATGGTTCTTATTCAATTATTATGTTATGTTAAGAACCAGCAATTCCGTACACCCCTTAAATCTTCTTGCTCTAAATGAGATCTTAACTCGATTGCATTCCATATAAATGTATCGTGTCATGCACCACGATGAGAAGCATCACATATAAGGAGTCATTATGAGTAAGTTTTCTACATATATTCTTAACAGCATAACACTGAAGCTGTAGATGTCTATTCGCAATAATGCGGACATGTGTCCCATCAATGTAACCCATGACACCAGGAATACCATGTTTCCGGTAGAGATTTACAGCAATAGTTCTTTTTTCTCGCTCCGTTTAGCAGAAATTAATCCGTTTGCTACACAGATTATAGATTGATATTAAACACTTCTGCCAACACTTTACATAGGTTGGATTGAGTCATTGACACGTCAGAATTCTTCCCGACACCTCTTTGGTGGCCACCTTCGGCAAAAAAACGTAACGCCGCAATTAGTTTCAACATCGAGGATATTCCAAATGACTTTTTTGATGTAGGACGTTGGAACTTAAAATATCCAACAAATATTTAAACGTTTATTAACTCGGTAATATTTAAATCATAAATTAATAAATAATAAATATTAGGTTAGGGAAAAAGAAATCTATTATTTTTATATGAACTATAGGGCTTTAACATGCTTCGGATTGTCCGATTTGGGCCAAATATGCACCGTTTTTTTTATTAATTTCTCTTTCGAGATGAGCTACATGATCGGAGTTGCAATGAAATTGAAAACCAGAGAGATACTACATTCCCACCATTATGCGTTTCGCCGTTGGTTAAGCGGCTCATCAGGCATATTGGGCAATGTGCCCAAAATTGATAAATAGTATTTATGTCGAATATTGTTGTGAAATTGCATCTACGAATTAAATTCAACCGTGTCAAGGTTCGGACATTTGGCATTACACCAGAACATTCCTTTGCTGAGCAGATTTTCTTGTAGTGACCGACTTTTTTCCATACAGACTACAATATTTTTCGTCATAGATATACAACTGCATATTGTGCAACCTTAGGAAGATAAGTAGGTGTATTTGAATGCTAGGGCGTCGGACAACAATCAACAGATGCCTTGGAAACCAAAGTTCAAATCTCAGTCGGGCTCAAGCTGAATTTTTGAGTTTTATGCCTTTTTAGGGCAAAGGATCAATCATGTAAATATTTTTATTAATTTCTCTTTCGAAATGAGCTACATGATCGGAGTTGCAATGAAAAGGAAAGCCGTTTTGTTGTATGATTTGTTGCCATTTTAAAGGTAACTTAAAATTTTAAAGGTAACTTGCACCATTTTAAAGGTAACTTGCACTCTATTTGCAAAAAACTCTAGTAGTAGTCGATTATTATTAAAGAAATTTTGCAATTCAAGAAAAAAATGATAATCGCTTGGTCCCGATTATTTAATACAGTCCGGACTGTATTAAAACTTCCCAATCAAGCTCCCGAAGTTTCTGGCGAATCCCTGTAGATGTGTATGTGTGTGGCCTAGCGTTGTCCTGGTGGAACACGACACCTCTCCTGATGGCCAATTCTGGCCGTTTCTTGTCAATTGCTATCTTCAAACGGCCCAGTTGTTGACAGTAGAGCAGAGTTGGGTAGTTCCGGAACGAAATAGTTCATTAGAGCTTTTCCGAGAAAGGAATGATCGGAACTAGTTCCAGCTCTTTAATTCGTTTTTTTTCTGATCTCGTTCCTTTATTTTCCCACATTCATCATTCGTTCGTATTTCAAATTGTGTAAATAGTTAAATTTTATTTTTTTTTTCCAATATTTTTATTTATTTAAAAAAGTATTTTGTGCTTATCGTCCTGTTGAATTCTGTAGCTTCGTTTCATTTTTTTTTTCATTTTTGCACAATTTTTAATGTTTGCATTTATTAAAAACCAGCACGGAACTATGTGAGCGAAAAAAAAACAAAAAGATCGATGAAAGAGAGAGATTCAAAGGAACTATGTAGGTGCCGGAACTATATGGAGCAAAGGAACTATAAAGAGCAAAGGAACTGTATGGAGCAAAGGTACTATATGGAGTAATGGTATTGTATGGAGTAAATGAACTATATGGAGCAAAGGAACTATATGGAGCGAAGGAACTATAAAGAGCAAAGGAACTGTATGGAGTAAAGGAACTATATATGAAAAAAACGAAGAAAAGAACGATGAAAGAGAGAGATTCCAAGGAACTATGTAGGAGTCGGGACTATATGGAGCAAAGGAAAGGTATGGAGTAAAGGAACTATATGGAGCAAAGGTACTATATGGATCAAACGAATTATATGGGAAAAACGAAAATAACCATGAAAGAGAGAGATTCAAAGTAACTATGTAGGAGTCGGTACTGTATGGAGCAAAGGAACTACATTAAGGAACTAGTTCCTTTTTAAAAAAGGGAGAAAGTTCGATTCGCTAAGTGAACTAGATAGCCCAACTTTACAGTAGAAATCCGAATTTAGCGT